>NC_056731.1:458613701-458773701 GCF_019279795.1 Protopterus annectens
ATGTATACCTCACTCTACTAAATGTCAAGAACACTTAATTAAACAATACTGGTCCTGATCACTGGCAGACAACTGATGCTGTAATACATCCAGACGATAATGTACCAGTAAAGTAGACTTTTGCACTTGTTTGACCACTGTGATAATGATCTTGCATCTTAATCTTAATGCCCAAAGCTTTCAATGTTGTGATTATTTCTTAATGGTGTGGAGTGTAAAATGCCTTAGCTATAGTCAAATGAACCACCACAACATTCAGTCCAAAATCATTTGCCATACTGTAAACCTTAACCAAGTTTGTTATGGCAAAGAAGAAAACTTTAAAAAAATATGCTAAGTCATATCAATAGTCTTGTTACAGCCTTTCTGTTACATTAACTTAAGGAACATTTTTAAAACACTTAACCCATGACAGATGATAAATCTATAAACCTATGGATTTGTAGTTACTTAATAACCATGTCTTTTATTATAAATTGGAATAAATTCTGAATTTTTCCAGTCAGCACACACCAGTTTCTAACAGATAATTAAACATACACAAAACAGCATAACCAAACAGTCTCCTTATAAGTTTAACAGACAACTTACAGAGCCAGGACTCGTGCAACTAGCACATCTAACGGACTCATTCTTTACATATGCCAACATACTGAAAATGCTTAGTCTTGAGAATTCTCATTTCTAATTAACACCCATCTGCAATTTCATTCCCATTTTACTGTGGTTGCAAAATAGATTTCAACATATTTTAATCGGCTCCCAGTGTAGCTGACATTGAATTGCTTAAAAAAATAATTCTAGTTTACTGACTTAAGACCAACTTAAATAGCTACTGTAATGCAGCTAATAAAAATAAGAAAGACAAAAATACCTGGTAATGTAAGGCAGACAAGACTAGCAACCAGTAATGTTACGCACATGAACATTATCAGTAGCAGGATCTGGAACATCAAACAAAGGAAACAATTATTTTAGCAAATTTCTTCTGACAATGTATCCTGAAAAAACTTGCAACAGTAAACTGTAAAATAAAATCAAAATAAATGTAGACAAACTGGTTTCAATCAAAGACAGTACATAAAAAGTGCATGTATCTGCACACAAAAAATGTGTCTTGCATGTTATAACCACGTAAGGAAATTAAATACTTACCACTATTTTGAAGCCTCCTGTGTAACTTAGAAATTCTGGCTGCCATTAGGGGGTCTACATGGTTCAGACAAGCTTAGGGTGATGACTGTTTTGTGAACGTTAAGGCCAATCATTAGTAAAAGGAAGTTATGTACTCACCATAACGTTCCATCGGAGTAGGTAAACTTAATTTGTCAGCAACCTGTGGGTTTCGGATCCGAGCCGGCAGCATACCAAGCAAAAAGATCGGAGCTCCAAGCTCCTCCCCCCTACCCATACTGCACTGCAACCTCCTTCAAACTCTCGGATCAAGTTGCCACTCCATACATGACACCAACAAACTAACCCGAGACCCCTAAACCAAGAACAAACCTCCAACGTGTGAACTCCAGACATTGAGTTCAGCAAAAAAAAAACTGCCAAGGTAAGGGGGAAGGAGGGACGGGCAGTTGCTGACAAATTAAGTTTACCTACTCAGATGGAACGTTATGTTGAGTACATAACTTCTTTATCTGAAGTAGTTAACTTCATTTGATCAGCAACCTGTGTGAGAGAGTCCCCAGCTACCTGAAATCTTGGGAGGTCCTTAAGGAAGGATTTTCTGGAGCACTGCAGAGCCAAAAGAAGCCCTCCCTCTAGACGCCAAATCCAGTTTATAATGATTAATAAAGGTGTGAGAAGACGCCCAGGTAGCCACTGAGCAAATGTCATCCAAGGATACTCTAGACCAGAATGCTGCAGATGTCGCCATAGAACATGTAGAATGGGCATGAACTCCTACTGGTTCTGGTAAATCAAGCTGTCTGTATGCTTGTAGGATACAAAGGGAAATCCACCTAGCAACAGTCACCTTTGAAACTGGTTTCCCTAAAAAGGGCTTAGCAAAAGAAACAAAAAGTTGATCAGATTTACGAAAAGCCGCCGTCCTGTGCAAATAAAAACATAACTACCTGTGAACATCCAGCAAATGAAGTTTGTATTCCCCTTTGTTCTGAAAATTAGGGAAAAAAACAGGCAAATTAATAGACTGATTAATGTTTGTCTCAGAACCAACTTTAGGAAGAAAGGATGGATTAGTCCTGAGAGACGCCCTTTCCTTATGAAGCACAAGATATGGGGGTTTCATACAAAGAGCTTGCAGCTCCGACACTCTCCTTGCTGAAGTTAAAGCTACCAGAAAAGCCATCTTCCATGACAAAAATTTTAAGTCAACCGATGTCGAGAGCTTGAAAGGAGGCACAACTAAGGCATGAAGAACCGCAGTCAGATCCCATGGCGGGGACGGATTCTTAATAGGAGGTCGCAGAAGAAAAGTGACTTTCAAAAAAGTCTTACAAATTCTGGCAGCAGCGAGAGAGCCTAAATTGTCCCCTACATGGAAATGAGAAATAGTCGCCAGCTGGACCTTCACTGTGGAGGAGCTGGCTCCTTGCTGGAAGATACGAGATTAAAAGTCTAATACCGCTGGGATCGGAGCGGTAAAATGATCTAGATTTCTCTGTGAAGCCCAAATGGAGAAGCATCTCCATTTGCTAGAATAAATTTTCCTGGTAGACGATGTGCTGCAACCAGTATATATCTAACAGAAGAAGAGATACCGTGAGTCCTAGCAACTAGTGGAACTGGAGCAGCCAAGCTGTGAGCTTCAGGCTGTCCAAATTCGGAGGAAGCATTCCCGAGGGATGACAAATCAGATCCAGAATGGGATCCAAGATCCAAGTGGAGCTATGAAATGAGACCGTAGGCAGGGGAACCAGACTTGACGAGGCCAGAATGGGGCTATGAGGATCAATCTGCTCCCCAACCAGCAAGCTTTCTGTAAGAACTTTATCATGAGTTGAAGCGGGGGATACGCATGAATAAGACCAGGTGGCCAAGCATGAACAAGAGCGTCTCTGGGGCTTTCTCCCACCAGGGGGATTAGAGCGAAAAACTCGCTGCACTTCGCATTGGAAGGCGATGCGAAGAGATCGCAGCAACGCTGACCCCACTTGAGGAAGATCTGTTCCGGTACACAAGGGTTCAGAGACCACTCGTAGGGAGAAAGGATAGCTCTGCTCAATTTTGTCCGCCATGATGTTGGACCTACCTGGAAAAAGAAGTTATGTACCTACCATAACCTTCCATGTTAGTTGTCTTCATCTCGCCTTCTTTCTTGCTGGTTGGGATTGGAGCAGATCCACGTCTCTAACTCGGCCATCTTCTATAGCTCGAGAGCTGTTTACTAGCTCGAGGCTACCCCTTATCCCATGATGCCTAGGGCTAGCTACCCAGATCTCGTTTTGAAATAGCTAACCCCAGACATAGCCAGAGAATCAACCTGTCTAAACAGACAGGTTTAGCATACCTGTCATAGTCTCTAAGTCAGTACAGGAAACAAACCAAAGAACACTCAGCCAGTGAAACCAAAACTCCTCTCGATACAATAGGACAGGGGGACGGAGGGTGGGATGCAAGAAAGAAGGCGAGATGAAGACAACTAACATGGAACGTTATGGTAGGTACATAACTTCTTTATGTTAAGTTGTCTATCTCGCCTTCGCTCTTGCTGGTTGGGACAGCGTCCCTAGCACCTACAATCCTGGGCAGCTCATTGGAACAGACTCTTCAGAACAGTGGAACCAAAATCAGCTCTGCTCCTGGAGACCATATCTAGCTTGTAATGAGAAATAAAGGTATGAGGATTTGCCCACGTAGCCGCTGCACAAATAGAGTCCATGGGCAACCTAGATTGGAAGGCTACCGAGGTGGCCAAAGACCTAGTAGAATGACCTTTTGGTTTGATAGGCAACTCTGTTTCTCAACTGATAAATTAAAGTAATAATGTGAGACAACCACCTGGATAAGGTCACTTTGGAAACTGGGAGACATTGTTTGCCTAGAGCGTAGGAAAGGAATAGTTGGTCCGACTTCCTTATATTCTTAGTCCTATGCAAGTAAAAACGCAATTGTCTATAAACGTCCAGTTGTTGTAATTTGTATTCTGCCTTGTTGGTGTAGTTAGGGAAAAACACAGGAAGGTCTATAGATTGGTTTAAATTGTAGTCTGGGCAGACTTTCGGAAGGAACGAGGGATTAGTCCTCAGAGCAACCCTGTCCTTATGAAAAACCAAGTATGGAGGACAAACACATAGTGCCTGAAGTTCAGAGACGCGTCTGGCTAAGTAATAGCTACAAGAAAAAGTGTTTTCCAAGATAGGAACTTAATGGAGCAGGATGCTGCAGGTTCAAAGGGGGGCATAAATAAAGAGGTTAGTACCAAATTAAGGTCCCAAGGAGAAAGGGGATCTCTCACTGGAGGTCTAAGGAAAGTAGTCCCTCTTAAAAAAGGCTTTACAGAGCTTATGAGACAAAATGTTTGAAGAACCCACCTTGAAAGTTAGAAATGGCCGCCAATGAACCCTGATTGTAGCTGAAGCAGACCCAGAATGAAAAAGTTGTTCTAGGAACTCCAAAATTTCATGGACTGGGGCTGAAAAATGATCTACGTTCCTAGCCTCGTTTCCATTTGCTAGCATAAGTCTTTCTAGTTGTGGACTTGTGAGAGGAGACAATAATCTCATGCACCGGCCGGGGAAATGCTGGAAAGCCTGGCTAAGGTTCAAGTGGAGCAACCAAGCTGTGAGCTGGAGTGTTCGAAGGGATTGATGCAGCCCACCTAAATGATGAATGAGTAGGTCTGGAATCGGATCCTGAGTCCAGGGCTGATCGAGAAGGTAATGGTGCAGGAATGGAAACCTATTTGTCGAAGCCAGTAGGGGGCAATAAGGATCATTTTGCAACTCAACGATATTGCTTTCTGTATGAGTTTCGGTATCAGGGGAAACAGAGGGAAGGCATAAAGAAGTCCCCGAGGCCAATCGTGGACTAGAGCGTCTCTGGGTGTGTGACCTGGAAGCGGAAGAAGGGATAAGTAGTTGCTGCATTTCTTGTTGAAGGGGGTGGCAAAAAGATCACAGCAAGGCTGTCCCCATTTGCGGAAGATCAGATCCGCAACTACCTGATTCAGAGACCACTCGTGAGGCATGAGAATAGCTCTGCTGAGCCTGTCTGCTATGACGTTGGACCTCCCAGGGATGTGCGTCACAATCAGAAATCGCCTACTGCCAGAGTCTGTGCGCTTCTCAACATAGGGGGTAGGACTTGGTTCCGCCCTGCTTGTTGATGTAGCAGACCACTGACATATTGTCCGTTTGAACTGCAATGGTCCCAGAAGGGAGAGAGTCTTTAAGAGCTTGCAACGCTAGGAGCATGGCTCTCATTTCTAGGACATTTATATGCAGGTGGTACCCGTGAGGCTGCCAAGTGCCTTGGACTGTCCTGCCCTGATAATGCCCTCACCCTATCAGGGAGGCGTCTGGTCACCGTGGCAACCAGAGGGGGCTGAATGAAGGGTCTGCCCTGAGTCGCTAGTGGGGAGACCATCCACCAGGAAAGGTGCATTTTGCATGCTTCTGTAATCATGATCATGTGAGAGACATGGGTAGCTGTTGGAAAGACCACTGTGTGAACAGCAGCCACTGAAGGATCCTCATGTGAAAGCGAGCCAGTGGGATTAGAAGAATTGCTGCTGCCATGGAACCCAGAGTTTGAAGGACGAACCTGACTTGGATCCTTTTGCTCTGAATCAGAATTTGTACTTGCTGGCGAATTGTAGACACCCTTTCTGGCAGTAGCCTTGCGGACATGTTCTTTGTGTCTAAGTCTGCTCCTATATAGGTGACAGATTGACAGGGCAGCAAGCCAGATTTTTCTACGTTTACTGTAATGCCTAGCTGGGAGCAGATTGTGGTAGTGTAGTCCCTGGCTTGCAGAAGTTGATGCCTGGTAGTAGCAGTGAGGAGCCAGTCTTCTAGATATGAAAACACCTGGAATCCTCGACGTCTCAGGTGAGCCGTGACCACTGCCATACATTTGATGAACACCCTGTGGGCTGTGGTGAGACCAAAGGGCAGAGCTCTAAACTGGTAATGACTGGCTCCCAGCCGTAAGTGAAGGAATCTCCTGGAGCGCCTGTCCATTTTGATGTGGTAGTACATATCCTGAAGATCTATGGAGCACATCCAATGTGTCCTGACCCAGAAAGGGTAGAATGGACTGTAGCATGACCATCCGGAACTTTGTTCTTTGAACAGACTTGTTTAGTCTGCTGAGATCCAGAATCGGTCTCCAGTCCCATCTTTTTTGGTACCAAAAAGAACCTTGAGTAAGTTCCAGATCTGTGTTGGTCTGCCGGGACTTCCTGGATGACACTTTTTTCTAGCAGTCTTGAAACTTCTATGACTGCTTGGTCCCTCAGATTGGGTGGAACATCTGGAAGGGATTTGCTCGATGGTAGGGAGGGTTGAGATAAGGGAATTTTGTAACCTTCGGATATAACTGACCATACCCATTTGTCTTGCGTTAAATTTTGCCAGGTTTTTGGGTATAGTGAAAGTCTTCCCCTGACTGCCTCCAGAGGCGGGCAGCCGGGCAACCCTTCAGGGATGCTGCAAGGGCTTCTCAGAGAAGGATTCTCTGTTGCCTTGGTTCTGCAAACCCCCTCTGCCACGAAGGCGGCATCTATTGTGGTTATTTCCCCCTCTGCCCCTGGAGGAAAAATGACTGTGTGTGTCAGGCGAGGCTCGCTGGGATTTTCGGAACCACATTTTACCACTCTTCTGACCCTTGGGGTATGGTCTGGAAGGAGTGGAAAAATGAACTTTCATGGCAGAGAGTGTCTTGACTTCTTGCTCACACCTAGCCAAAGTGTCTTTCACCTGTGGTCCAAAAAGAAAGGAACCATCAAAGGGGGTGTTGGTGAATGACGCTCTAAAGGGTTCCGCAAAGTTACACAGCCACATCTATGCATGTCTCCTAAGGGCCACGGCCATATCTGCGGCTCTACTCGCACCATCGGCTGCATAAGAAATGAGCCTCATGGAGGAGTTGACTACAGAATTGAGAGTGGCCAGCTGGGAAGCCTTTTTAGCTTGAGCCCCCTCAGCTGATGGATCTTGAAAGATATCTCCGAGCTCTTTAAGGAGATCCCTCTGAAGCTGGGTAAAGTGGCATAAGTAGTTCGGTGACTTCATGGAAAAGGTCGCTGAAGCAAACATTCCCTTCCCTTACCTGTCCATGGTCCTAGACTCCTTGTTAGTAGGATGGACAGACAAAGAGGTTTCCGCTCTTTTTTGGTGGCTGCTGTTACCACCATGGCATCAACAGGAGCACCTTTGGTAAGGAACTGCTTATCATGGGGTGCTGTGATGAACTTGACAGGTCTCCTCGGAGTTGGTTCCACTGTACCCGGGGCTGACCAGGCCTTTTGTGCCACCGCGGACATAAGTGGATCGAAAGGCGGAGAAACCCAGGAGGTGGAAGGTCGGGAACCGAACACATCCAGGAATAGAGACTCATCCTTGGTAGGGGCTAGGGGATTCCAGTTCCCCCTCTGCTTAAGCATTTTGTGGATATCCGAAAAGGAAACCTCTTCAGAGGGGGATCTCGGGGACCCTTCCAAATCATCTAAGTCTGTATCCTAAGTGACAGACTCAGGGGAGTCAATGTGCTTCCTCTTGCACTTCTTCTTACGAGGGGGCTCCTCTGAATGTTCAGGGGAGGCCTCGGAAGAAGAGGAAACACCCAATGGGGTGCCCTGGAGCGATGGTTCTCCACGCTTGGGGTCTGGAGGAGCAGAGGTTGGCACAAGCACTACAGGGGACGGAGCCAATGGGGCCGATAGTGGAGCTGACTCAGTGGTCAGCACACTCCTCATGACATCGAAGGCGTCCCTGCCACGATGCAGAGAAGGCTCCGGTTCAGAGGAAATCGGAATCCTTCTCCACACTGAAGGAGCCGGCTCCGAGACCGATGTAGGAGCCGAGCTCACCTGTGCCGAAGCTCCGAGAGGGATAACGGGGTCAGACAGGGGTCCGATGCCACTCGCTCCCTCGGAGCAGACGAGGGAGCCCCGGCACCCAGATCCCTCGACGGATGGCACCATCGAGGGAATCTGAGCAGACGATGGAAGCAACGGAGATAAAGGTGTCGGAGCCGACAGTTCCACTACTCGAACCGCAACGAACTCCGGCTCCGAGCTCAATGGAGTCAGAGGAGGAACATCGATAGAAGTGGATGAAGCAGACACCTGCTGAGGAGGGCTGGACAACATCTTGGCAAGTGCCTGCGACTTTAGCAACCTACTGACCACTCTCTCCACGTCGTGATCAGAGAGCCTAGAGGATCGAGAGGAGTGAGAAGATCTGTGACTGCGCTCACTTTGCAGCAGGGGAGACCGAGGAGCCGAATGCATGGATTCCAGAGAAGGGGACCTCAGCCTCTTGTGGCTGCGCAAAGGCTCCAAAGTTTGGAGCTGACGGGGAGATAGCCTTATCGGTTCCAGCCAGAACCGAAGTAGCAGGTAGAGTCTGAACCAAAGACAGCTCCGAACTTGGAGCCGACGATTTGGTAGATTTAGGGGATTTCACAGGCTGAGTCTTGGCCAGTGAATCCTGGGGCTTTAAAAGGCCCCTAAGAATAAACTTATTCTTACGCTCCTGCAGAACTCTTTGACTAAATGCATGGCAGATAGAACAAGAGTCCTGCAGGTGCACAGCGCCTAAACAATAGACGCAAGAAGTGTGCCCATCTGTCAGAGACATTTTCTGACAGCATGAGTCACACTTCTTGAACCCAAACACCTTGGATTCTTTGGACATCCTGTAACAAAAAAATACAACGATATCTAACCAAACAAAATACAGTCTAAAAAACACAGTACACTACAGACTAAAGCTAAAGTTTTTTTTTTTTTTTTTTTTTTTTTTTTTTAATAGGAAAGCCTCTAACTCAAATGGCTAGCCTATAAGGAAGATAGAAGAAAAGCCTCTAACTTAAATGGCTAACCTGACAGGAATAACGAGGGGGGAGGGGGATAACTCTCTAAATTAAACGAGTTCTAAAGGGAAGGCAAGGAAGCTACAAATACACACTTAATTAACACAAGTATAAGACTAAAACTAAAAAAAAACCCCTAGGAAAAAGACTATTTCTAGTAAAAAAGTTCTATAAATAAACTTTATACAAGCCTGAGCCAGAAAAATGACACCTCGCAGCTGAAGCGGCAAATGAGATCTGGGTAGCTAGCGCTAGGCATCATGGGATAAGGGGTAGCCTCGAGCCAGTAAACAGCTCTCGAGCTATAGAAGATGGCCGAGTCAGAGCAGAGGATCGGCTCTGATCCCAACCAGCAAGAACGAAGGCGAGATAGACAACTTCACATTGTGCGTTATCAGAAAGTGGTTGGTGGAGATCGTCCATTCTCAGACTCTCATGGCTTCTCGACAAAAGGGATAAGACTTGGTTCCCCCCTGTTTGTTGATATACCAGATCACTGACATATTGTCTGACTAGATCGCAATAGTTCCCAGAGGGAGATGAGCACGAAGGGCCTGCAACGCTAAAATGACCGCTCTCATCTCTAGAACATTTATATGCAAGTCCAGAATCTCTAGAACATTTATAGGAGTCCACGTGCCTTGAACAGTCCTGCCTGAACAATACCCCCCCAGGCGGGAGGCGTCCGTGGTCACCGTGGCTTGGGGCGCAAGAAAGGGACGTCCCTCCTGCAAATTCCAAGATTGGAGCCACCACGTGAGAGAATTTCTGCGCACACTGCTCAGAGGGATCGGAAAATCTAGAGGTTGATGAAGGATCGACCACTGAACTTGCAACGTCCACTGTAAAATTCTCATATGCAGACAAGCACAAGGTATCAGGTTGATAGCTGCTACCATGGACCCTAAGGCTCTCAAGGACTAATTCTACAGGTGGTGCAGGGACTGCAGAAGCGCTAACACATGAAGTGTAAGGCTGTGTAGTCTGTCTGAGGTTAAGAATGCCCTGGCCTGACGAGAATCTATTCTCGCCCCTATGAAGTCTAACACTTGAACAGCTTGATGGGAAGACTTCCTCAGATTTCTGGTAATCCCTAGCCGAGGTGATATCCGGAGAAAGAAGGGCAGGATGGATTCAAGTGTGACCATCCAGAATGTTTCCTTGGCAACCAACAGGTTAATTGCTGAAAGGTCGAGAATCGGCCTCAAGTCCCCCATCCTTTTTGGCACCAAAAAGAACTTGGCATAGATGCCCGATCCAGACTGGTCTGGGGGCACCTGCTGGATGGCTTTTTCTAGTAGCTTTTGTATTTCCAAGGCCACGGCCTCCCTCTGAGTAGGTGGGATGTCCGGGAGGCACCTTGTGTAAGAGGGCTTGTTTATGAAGGGAATAGAATAGCCTCTGGATATTATTCAAAGCACCCAGCGATCTGCCATGATGGACTCCCATTGGGCTAGGTGCATCAAAAAACTCCCCCCGACTGCCTCCAGAGAGAAGCAGTTGGGTAACCCCTCAGGGTTGCTGCGCGGGTAACTCTGAAAAAGGTTCACAGACCTGAAGTTCTTCAGGCCCCCTCTGCCTCTGGGCTGGTGTCCAACTTGTCCCCCTCTGCCTCTGGGGGAGAAGGAGTCCTGAGCATTCCGGGTCTGCTGAGTTTTCCGGCACCACAGCTTCTTTTGACCTCGCTGGTACCTGGAAAAGGACCTTTGAGGGTCAGAGAAGTGGATCCCGATGGCTGACGGCGTCTTCCAGTCTTTCTCGCTCTGGACAAGCTTATCACGGACAGTCTTCTCGAACAGGGTGGATCCGTCAAAGGGTGCATTAGCGACAGACGCCTTTAAGGGTTCCAAGAAGTCACAAAGATGGAGCCAAGCATGACGCCTTAAGGCAATGCAGAACCCGTTAACCCTAGCGGCTCCCTCAGTGGCATGACAGAGTAAACGCATGGACGTATTGGACACAGACATGAGTGGCCATACGAGCAGAGAAGGACAGTTTATCCTTGGCAGACATGGACTCCGAGGGAGACTCAGAGTACTCTTTCACGAGGTCCCGCTGCAGTCGAATTACATGGGACAAGTAATTCAGCGCCCTTATATTAAAGGTGGCTGAAGCAAAAGTCCACTTTTCAAGACGGTCCATAGCCCTGGACTCCTTGTCTAGGGGGTGGACCAAGGAACTTTCTTGGGAGAGTTCCTTTTTTATGTCCACCGCCACCACCATGGCATCAACTGGGTAACCTTTGTTCCAAGAAGCTCTATCTGCCGGTGGACTCAATATTTTGTCGGGTCTTTTGGGTATAAGCGCCACAGTATCTGGCTCCCTCCAGGCTCTAGTGGTGATAAGGTCCACAATAGGGTCGGCCGGGGGACACACCCAAGAGGTAGATGGGCCTGTGTCAAATGCCTCCAGAAATACTGACTCGTCAGAGGAAGGTTTTTGGGTGGACCCCCGCCCCCTCTGGTGAAGGATTTCCATAATGCCTCCAAAGGAGACATCTTCGGGGGGTGATTTGGGGGAACCTTCCCCTTCCTCCAAGTTGGTATCCTCAGTGAGGGACTCGGGGGGGGGGGGGGTCCAAGTGCCTCCTTTTACACTAGCGTTTGTGAGGGACCTCCTCGGGTGGACTCTCTGGGGAGGGCTCACAAATGGTTTCATGTTCCTCCAAGGGAACTGTCTGGGGCACAATGGACACAGGCTGTCCCTGGGGGGACTGGATGACAGAAGACAAACCCAGCTGCGAAGGAGCAGGGATGGACCCCAAGGTCAGAGTGAGGGGTCTCGATCCTTCAGATAGAACCCTCTCCACGACGTCGAATGCCGAGGGAGATCCAGCCTCCCTGAAACTGGTAGCCAAGACCCTCGGATCCATCGAAGGGATCAGAGCCGAAGTTGAGACGGTATGCCCCGACCACAACGGAGCCAATGACATACTCATCCCCTCAGATCCGACGCCCAACTCTCGGCTCCGAAAGTGGATCCGACAGATTCGAGGGCATGGCCGGCATCGAGACCGAAGGCACCATTGGCGCTGACCCCGACTCCGGGGCTCCTCGGATCCATAGACTTTGATATCCGATGGTGGATCGGAGAAGGAGCTATCGGGGCGAAAAATGGAGTCGACCTACCCGCAGCGGGAGGGGGTGGGGGTAAGCCAGCAATACCCACATCTGCAGTTGAGTTTGTAAAAACATTTGCATCATCCGATCCATGTCTGCTTCAGAGATACTCCGAGTTGATCTGGAGGACGGCACCGACGCAGGCCGGGAGACCCGACACGAAGACAACCTCGAGGGTGGTCTAGCTGCCTCCTCCGGCTCTGGAGAAAAACGTGGTGAATGGAGCCAAGGAGAGGATGGCCTAGTAACTTTTACTGGAGACAAGATTACTTTAGTGGGAGGGGCCGTTCGATCCGACTTGACCTGTCGCTTGCGACCTCTCTATCTATCTTTATCCTTATCCTTGTACAAATGTCTCTCTGTCTCCCTGTGTTTTTCTTTGACTTTCTTGGTCTCTCTCTCTCTCTCTCTCCCTGTGGTAAGGTGGGAGGGTGAGTCCCAGACAGGGGAGAAGGGCCAGAAGGTTGAACAGCCACAGCCGTGGCTGGTGAGGAAGCAGCAGAAGAGGCAGAAGTTGATTCTGCGGGTAGAAGACCCGCCAGAATTAACTTGTTCCTGCGATCCCACAGGGATTGGGGGTTGAAGGCCGCACAAATCTTGCAGCCGGAAGACAAATGGGCCACCCTCAAGCAAACTACACACAGAGTGTGACCATCGGCTGGTGACATCTTGTGGCCACACACTGTGCACTTAGAGAAAGTCACTTTCTGACATCTTCTTGAGCACACACACATACACACACACGACGGGTGGGAAGGGGGGCCTACACTAACCGAAAGTTTTCAACTTTCAAGAAGGGAAAAAAACAATAACTATCGTGGATAACTAATAATTACCTCAAAATTATCAAAAAGGGTACACAGACCAAATTTTGAAGAAAACACTGACACCTGCCTGGAGCTCAAGAATCCCGTGCTGGCGAAGTCACGGCAAACAAGATCTGAGGATTGGAAGGAGGTTGCAGTGCAGTACGGGTAGGGGGGGAGGAGCTTGGAGCTCAGATCTTTTTGCTTGGTATGCTGCCGGCTTGGATCTGTATCGGATCCGAAACCCACAGGTTGCTGATCAAATGAAGTTAACTACTTCAGATCAGCAATGTTCACCTGTCAGTATCTCAACATCCTATCCTGACCATCACATGGTTTTCCCCAAAAATTCAAAACAAATAAAGGGTGGAAGGATAGTTTCCAAGAAAAATAAAATAATAAAAATAAGGATAAACTTGTTGAATGGGATACCAATTCCTCAGCATATTGTTTCATTAAAGGGATAGGGTCAAAACAAAAGAAAATAAGAGTAATAAGGATCCTTAACAGCAAATTGAAATGTGTGGATAAGGTACAAAAGAAAAGTATAATACCATGTAATTCCATTAGACATGCATCAGGCAGTGACAGTATATAGGTTCTTAGGTAGGTACTAGGTTATCGGCCTTAGGGCCAATACAAGCCCAGCCAAAAAGGTACCCTGGCTTTTGCCACCCAAGAAAATTATTTTCCTGTGCCACTGTCAAGCAGAGCCACAGAAATGATCCCCGGGGTGAATTTCCTATTTCCCATCCAATCATCAAGATTTTTCTTGAAGAGTGCTAATGAGGAACTTTGATATAGATAAGCCGTTTATTCCAGAGTATGGGAAGACTCTGGGACAGGAATCTATCCCTCCGGCATGTTTTGTTTATTGTGGTGACAAGGTTTAGGTCCCTAGAGCGTGTGGCTCGAAGGGATTGGGATTTCTTTAAATGGAGCATGTCCAACAGCTCTGGGTTTGACATAGCTTTATATATAGGCAGAGATCACCTCTGAGTAGGAGATATGTGACGGAGTAAAGCTGGAGTTTTTTGAGACAGTTTGCATAGGGTATCTGTTTGAGGGCGGTAATCCTCTTTGTAAGGTATTTCTATTTCTGCGGCCTTTCCAGTTGTTGTAGATGTCTTGTGAGGTACATACCAAAAGGGGCGTTGTACTCTATAATGGGTCTAATGAGTGATGAGTAGAGGGGAACAATGACCTCTTTTTTTCTGGATGAGAAACATTTTGTGATGGTGTGCCACGAAGAAGGATTTCCTGACTACTGTGGCGATGTGATTATCAAAGGAGAGACTACTGTCCACCTGTGTCCCAAGGTCTCTTATCACACTTACGGTGTTAAATATACTACTGCCTATGTTGTAGTTCATGGGTACAGAGTTTTTACCAAAGGGGATGACAATGCACTTTTTGGCATTGAGCTTGAGGCCATGGCTTTGACACCAGGTATCTGTCTCAGTGAGGCCCTTTTGTAGGATGTCCACATCATTAGGAGTTTTGATTATGGCTCCTAGTTTGCAGTCATCTGCGAACTTCATTAGCTAAAGACCTTCTGTGTTAGCCTGTACTTCGGAGAAGTAGATACCAAACAGGAGAGGACCCAGGACTGAACTCTGTGGTACTCCACTTGTCACTGGCCTGAAATCGGATTTAGAGTCTGCTACTTTCAGTGTGGGTTCTGTCAGTGAGCCAGTTGGCAACCCATCTTGTGACATAGGGATTTATACCTAGTTTAGTGAGTTTATCTATCATTCCAGATTGGGGGGTGGTGTCAAAAGCCTTGACAAGATCTAGATAGGCTGTGTGAACCATCTTACCCTCGTCTACGGATTTGGTGACTGCTTCAAATACGTCTATCAGGTTTAGGAGACATGATATGCCTTTTACAAACCCAAACTGGGTGGGGACCAGAGTTTGGAGATTACCAATGTCTTTGTTTATAAGTTCCATGATGATATGTTCCATGGCCTTGCAGACCAGGCTCGCCAGGCTAAAGGGGTGGTTGTTCCCGGGATCCGTGGTGGCTCTCCCCTTGTGGAGTGGGATAACTGTTGCTGTGCGCCATTCACCGGGCACAAAGCCTGAGGTGAGGTTATGATTGAACATGGTACTTAGGTGGGGTACCAGTTCGTTCTGTAGTTTGTGGGATGTTGTCTGGTCCCGTGGATGCTGTGTTCTTGGCTTTGGAGAGTGTGGTTTTTACCTGTGCAGCCGTGATTACAGGAACTTTGCATTCTTCTGGTATAGAGATGGGCCCTTTAGGGGTGAGAGGGGGGGTAAAGTTAGCACTGAACCTATCTGCCAGGATGTTGGCAATATCAGTTGGGTCTGTATATTTAGTGCCATTGTGCTGCAACTCAGAGCAGATCTGAGTGTTGCCAATGAGATTCTTGACATAGCTATAGAATGCTTTGTGGTTGTCTTTAGAATCCGTGGCGATTTTGTTTTTGTAACTAGCTTTGGAGGATTTTATCAGGGATCTCAGCTTCTTACTGAGGCTGACCAGGGAGCTCCTCCACTCATGGGATTTTACTCTCTTTTGCAACAGTTTCTTCCTTCTGTTGTACAGTTTGTTTATGCAGGGGACCACCACACTGGCATCCTTTTTTTGGAGGATAGCATCTTGGATCTGTTTGGGATAGCACGATCCATGCACTCGTGTAAGTGCTTATAAAATGCAATTGTGTACGATTCAGTAGTCATAACTGTATTGTCCATCTGCATGGGTGTCAAACTTCACCCCTTCTGTCTTAAGAAGCATGAAGATGGCTTTGGAGAAATTTTTTACCGTGGTTTCCATAATGGGGTGGGGGTGGGGGGTGGGGGCAGGATGTGGATATCTAGGGTGATTAGTTTATGGTTGGATTGGACCAATGAGGCATTGACTTCAGGTGTGGAACACCAGTCACTCATGTTGGTAATGACTAGATCTAGGATATTGTTGCCCCTAATGGGGTGTGCATAAGTTGATCCAGGGCACTGGAGTTTATGAATTCCAGAAAGGGTTGAGCGAAGGAGTTGGTACACGAGTAGTTTTCCCAGTTAATGGTGGGGTAGTTGAAATCGCCCATTATTAGGGTGTTTGGTTGAACCCTAATATTTCCAGTACATCAAGAAAAGAGGAGTGGGAATCCTGGGGCATGGTGGGGGATCTGTAGCAAGCTACAATTTGGATTGCAATTTTGCCCAGAGTTAGTTGCACTTGGATAACCTCGGATGCATTATGCTGAGCAACAAGCCCGGAGGTGTGGATATCCTTAATGAATATGGTCACACCTCCACCTTTGGTGTTCCGGTCCAGGTTACATGGCCGAAAAGTATGGTATGAGTTATAGCCTGGTAGTGCAGGGGTGCTCTCTGGAGCTTTGAACCAGGTCTCAGTCACTGCACATATATCGATGTTCTCCATTTTAAGGAGTGCCTCGAGTGAGTGTAAATACTGCATCACTCCAAGATGCAGAGAAACAAACAGCCCTTTAGATACTAAAACAGAAAATATGAAGACCTCTAAACACCCTAGCAAAGCAAGGTGGCTAAGCGCTGAACAGCAAAAGTGTCCAATAGTAGAACTGCACTGCTGGCATCAAGACATAAATCTCAACCATGGTCCAAGGTGATCAGAGGTTAGGTGATGCATGATCAGAGGTGACGTCCACAAGAGACAGGGCTGTGGCTGAAGTGCAACAGGGAGAAATAACGGACTGTAGTTTAGCCCACTGCATGTGTTTCCTTGGAATGGAACAGGTGCAAGAGGACATCAGTTCCTTAGAAGAAAAAACACTCCTCATGAGCCATATGCTGCTGCACCAGAAGCCTTGATCTCCTCTCCAGTCCAGAATATGGGTCTCAGCTAGTTCATGGGTGGCAAGTAGTGCTTCGTTCTTAAATTGTTTTAGTAAGACTTTGGCAGGCCTTCAATCAAGGTAATTAAATGCCAATAAATAAATGAAAAATATCTAGTTGATGAGGAGATGCTCAGGGAGACCTGAGTGTAAGAGCCTACAGTAAACAATGTGTCTGAAGTTGTACCACATGATACAAAACTTGAATATTTACTCCTATATCTTGCTTTTATCAACACTACAAAAAAAAAAAAAAAACTGTCCCACATGCACTGGCTTTGATTATGAATACTGACAAAGGGAGAAGCAGATTTTTTTCAGTTATTTTCCATCACAACAGAGTACTTAAACATGAAACGTCTAAGGCTGAAACTCTGAAAAGCATAATCTTAAAACAGGATAAAATTATACCCTACCCGTTTGCTCACTTAAAATGATTAGACCACACTTGCTGACCAAGATGTTTCAGAAGATCTGTTGTTACAGCAGGTGCCTACAAACCAGCATTTTCTTTCAGACAAAATCTGTCAGCCAAAAATATTAATGCCATCACTTTTGCAGTAACTTCAGTCAAGGAAGCAAATGAATAAAAGTTTTGTTTCAGGACAAGATCTCCAGCAAAAACAGACTTGGGTGTGATACTGAATTCTACACCTAGTCTAGAGTACCTTCTGAAAACGTTTACTCTAGATGAAGTAGACAAAGTACAGACAGAATCCTCTTTTTTGGCACCCAGTTTATTAATGAAGACTTCTTATAGCTGGACTATTTTCAGAAGGAACATCATAGACCTACAGCTTCATAACAAACAAACTGAGACCATTTGAAATAGGAAATAACTAATGAGGTCTCACAGCTGCTAATCTTAAAAAAAGTACTCCCAGTATCAGGCCATACACTTCTGGTAACCCATTCTGCTTACCCCTATGTAAAATTATTAGTGCCAGTACTTGTTAGATCTGCACAATTACCTTAAATATGAACTCTGCCTTAGATAAAGTGAAGTATTCAATGCTAAAGCCTAATGTTTTTCCCATTAAATGACTCTGAAAATGTCCGTATTAGTAGGCCCACCATAATCTAATGTACTAAAAGTCAGATACTGCTTGAGTTCACAACCACTCACTGGAAAATAACTTTTCAGAATGTCAACTAGCCAGTACTATGCCGCACACTGTAATACAATGAGTATCCTATATAACAGAGGATGTGTCCAACCCTATCAGTTCACACCCATGTCTCCATGCCTTCCTGCAAATCAAGTAATGGTAATGAAGTTATACCAATTATTAACCAAGCAATAAAAAAGCAAATAAGACTGGGGAAAAAGTCAAATGAAAAGGGATGGTATCCCAAACCATTCAGGGAGGGACCTGTAAAAGATCAGCTAATATGATAAATCTGTTCATTCTAGCATGAAGACCCCCCCAACACTGCCATGATGGGAATGGAATAAATCTCAAAAAGAAATTATCAGAATGGAAAAAGGCATAAAACTCCACAAACACAAATGACAAAAAGTTGAGTTTTTGAGGACTGTCTTCCCAAAATAAGCCGAAAACTCAAGATCACACCAAAGACAAAGAATGGAGACAATCCTGAAACTATACAATGGGGACAGCCACTTGACTGCCACATTTGACAAAGGATATTTAGCCACCTGATGGCAAAACACATTTGAGGGCTTCTACTTGGTAACTACAAGCACTTCCCTCTCCAACTGCAATGGTGTAGAAGGAAGCTCTGACTATAAACTCAGGGGATTAAAACAAGTCAGATCAACTCTGGTACAGTGAAAAAAAAATCACAAGATGTGCCTACATAACCATCTCTCCACGAGGAGAGAAAGGCCACGTGCCTATGTCACACACACTCCACAGCAGAATGCTGGAAGCCCATGTGGGATGACATGATTACACTTCATTGAGGCCACTTCAATCATCAATCTTTTTGTGAAAGATGACTAATAAAGTTCATTTAACCTCAATATATCATGTAACACAGTAGTGCACTTTCAAGGGATTTTTTTCTCTTTTCTCTACTGTAGTGCACTGTGGAGCTGGTATATATAATTGGGAAGGGGGCTTGCCCCTTGTAGAAAAAATTGTTATGGTTTTTGAGTTAAACTTTTCAGAATTGTATTTTTGGAAAAGCATAACACATTTTGTTAAAAGGAATGAGTGTAGGGAACTCACATGAGATTACAAAGAAATATCTACAAAGTGAGCAGGGATAAATAACACCTTGCAGTGACATAACATGTATCGCATAGGTCCCCTTGCCCATGGACAGCAGGAGCCATAGGGCTCTTGCCAGGATAAAATGCATCATTTGTATAGTCTGGGGTGGGGTAAGCTCAATGGTCTACAGGAGGACTGGAACAATATTGAAGTATGAACTATTACTACCACTCTCCTCATGTAGGAGCAAAGAACAGTTGTGTACACTTACCATAAATGTAGATGTTCGAGTGTATTCACTGTTGCAGTCATCACATTTGGGTTATTTGCCTGTAGGTAGCCCTCAGCCGGCCTAAATACCAGAGTCTTTAGATTTCTGCATCGGATGTTGTCGCTTCTTCCATGACATCAGGTCGTCAGGGGTATAAAAACATGCAGCAGACGCCATTACATCAGTTTTTCTTGCCCCAGATGTCAGGTGCCTCCACAATAGGAAGCAATTATATGGTATGGAAGATCCCTAGCAAAAAGCAAATACACATGATATAATATATGCCAAACAAGAAGGAAAGGTAAAAGTCAAGAGAAGTCAGGGGGCTGGAGGGAGGGTAACCAGGACTGCAACAGTGAATACACTCGAACATCTACATTTATGGTAAATGTACACAACTGTACTATGTTCTTCGTGTTTCACTGTTGAAGTCATCACATTTGGGTTGATTCCCAAAGCTAAGGAAGGGTGGAGGCAGTATCATTTCCCCTTTATTCTGAGGATTAGGGAAAAAAGTAGGCAAATGAAGTGACTGGTTTAGAGCCACAATGGACACCACCTTGAGCTGAAAGGATGGATTAGTCCTGAGGGAAACCCTGTACGCATGGAAGATAATGAAGGGTTCCACTGCCATGAAAGCCTGCAGTTCAGACACTCTTCTTGCTGAAGTGATGGCTATAATTAAAGCTGTTTTTCAAGAAAGGAATTTCAATTCTGCTGTAGCAGCTGGTTCAAAGGGGGGAGAAGAGTGAGTTTTTCCAATACAAAGTTAAGGTCCCAGGCTGGAGTGTGAGCTCTTCTGGGGGCTCTTAAATTCTTGGCCCCTCTAAGGAATTGTTTTAGCAGGGGATGAGAGAAGAGGGGAGGCTCAGTATTATAATGTGCTGATATGGCCAGGGCATGAATCTTAATTGAAGAGAAGGCAAGGCCCTTGTGGAGCATTTCTGTTAAATCTAGAATACGAGGTAAGCTGGGCACCTTTGTGCCCATCCCCTGAGCCTGGCTCCAGGAACAGTATCTTTTCCACTTTTCTGAACAGGATTTTCTAGTACTAGGCCTCAAGAATGACATCCAGCACCGGTTTGCTGAGGGTTTCTGGAGGTGAGCTCAGGGAATTAGCCAGGCTACAAGGTTCAGGGTTTGAAGCTGAGTGTGCAGAATCTGGCCCGCCTGCTGGGACAGTAGGGAAGGGGTCTGAGGCAGGTGCCATGGTTAAAGCACTGTCAGACTGCACAAAAGGGGGTACACCAGTGCTGGCGTGGCCAGTCTGGTGCAATCAATATTGTCCTTGGCTTGTTCTGTTTGATCTTTAGTAGAACCTTCGAGAGGAGAGGCAGAGGGGGAAAGGCATAAACTAACAGGCTTTTCCCAGGTAAAGGACAGGACATTCACTTTCCAAGCTAGACTGTGGGGAGTTCTGGTAAAGAAGTTGTTCAATTGGTAGTTGTGAGTGGAGGCAAACAGGTCTACCTCTGGCATGCCCAATTTGTTCCTCAAGAGCTTGAATACTTTGGGTTCCAGTTTCCATTCTTGTGGGTCCATGAGATTTCTGCTTAAGTCTGCCAGTGAATTTGGTTTGCCTGGCAGGATCTGAGCTCGTAGCTCAAAGCTGTGTTCCACAGAGCCATGGCTAGTCTGCAGAGTGGGTAGGAATGGGTTCCCCCCTACTTATGTACCACATAACTGTGGTGTTGTCTGTCTTTACCAATAGTTGTCCTGGAAGAATAAGGTCTTCTGAAGGCTGTCAGAGCATTCTGTACAGCTAACATTTCTTTTTGACTGGTATGCAGGTGCATCTGTTTTGGGTTCCATTTGCCCTGAATGCACTGCCCTGTCATATGAGCCCCCGATGCATAGTCTGATGTATCTGTTGCTAGGGTTTGGGCAGCAGGGGGTAGAGTGAAGGGGAGTCCCTTGTTGTGGTAGCAGGCCTCAGCCCACCAAAGGAACTCTGCCCTTAAACAAGGAATGATAGGAATCATTGTTTCCAGGTCCTGAGAATGCTGACACGACAGACTTTTAAGATACCATTGAAGTTTCTCATATGCAGTCTTGCATATGGAATTAAGAGAATGCAAGAGGCCATGAACCCCAGGGCTTGCAGGATTTTCCTTGCAGATAGCTGGGTTTTTGTGGCCAGAACTTTGAAGTAGGTCGTCAAATAAATTTACTTCTCTGGAGTGAGGAATGCCATCTGAAAGTTGTGTTCAAGCTTGCTCCCAGGAATACAATCTGTTGGCAGGGTAGAAGGTGTGATATCTTCTCGATGGTGTACCCCAGTGAAGTTAGAAGTCTCTTAACAAATGCCAGGTGTTGTAAAAGTTAGTCCTGACTCTCTGCCTGGATCATGCAATCGTCCAAGTATGGGTAAATCTGAATATTTCTCTGCCTGCAAAATGCAATGGCTTGAGCTAGGCACTTTGTAAATTACCCTGGGCACAGTAGATAAGCCAAAGGGAAGTGCAGAGAACTGAGTGCATACAGCCTGCCCTGTAGCCTAGGCATTTTCTGCATGATTCCCTTATTGCGATGTGCAGGTAAGCTTCTTTTAGGTCTAAGGTTACCAGCCAAGCGTCTTTGGCTAGCATAGGAAGAAGCTGTTGAAGAGTTAGCATTTTGAATTTTGGAACCTCCAGAAACGTGTTGAGAATAGACAGGTCCAAAATAGGACACCAGGAGTTTTCTTTTCCGGGAACCAGGAACAGTCCTGACTAAAAACCGTGCCCCCTTTGATCTACTGGGACAGGTTGAAAAGCCCTGATACTGAGGAGAGAGAGTACTTGTTTTTGGGCCTCTGCCCACTGGTTTGGGGGGAGGTCTGGCCATCCACTTGGGATGGGGAGTGAGTGGAAGTGGAATCTGTATCCTAGGGAAACTGTTTAAAACCCATTTGTCTTGGATAATGACTTCCCAGTTTTTTGCATGCAAGGCGAGCTTTCCACCTAAGGGAGCAAGTAGTTGAGCAAGGCTTGGAAGAGTTAAAGTCATTGTGCCATTTTTCCATAGGGGGGTGGCTTACTACTCCCTGATTTGGGAGTGGGAGCCCCCCACTGCTTAGATCTGTGCATAGCCTGAGACTGTAGTCTTGGTGGTCTGCTGGTCCTGGGTTTGGACTGAAAAGGCCTAGAAGGGACTGTAAAGGACCAGGTCTTTGAAGGCGAATGCCTACTGAATCTAGGTGGCTGTACTTGTAAGAAATCTAACAGTTTGCATAGATTTAGCTTTTTCCTCCATCCTTTTGAGGACTACTGCTGCTTCGTTGCCAAAAAGGCACTCTTGGTTTAAGGGTGCATCCAGTAATTTAGCTTTAACATGATCTGGCAAGTTTTGTTCCTTAAGCCAAGCATGCCTTCTAAGTACAGACCCAGTAACAGCAGCCCTGCAAGATGCTTTTAAAGCATCAAAACCACATTTACCAACCTGGTCAGCAGAATGCATTAACTCTTGCAAATCTTTGTGTTCAGCACAGTCAGGAATCAACATAATTTTCTGTTTAATTAATCCCATAATATTCTACTGATACTTTAACATATGAAACTGGCAATTTAAAGCCCTAATGGCCAAAGTAGCAGAAGTGAATACCTTCTTACCCCATCTGTCTAAAGCTCTACAGTCCCTATCAGAAGGGGTAGGATTTTTGACAGTAGTAGCCTTAATGCCTTTTGGTCCTTGGGAAATGGTCTATGGATCCACAGTAGAATTCTTGAAAAGGAATTTGAGAGAGTCAGGTACTCTAGTACCTATCAGGTTTCCTGGGAGCTGGAAGCAGTGTGTCAGGGGTAAGGCTGGATTCCAAGAAAACATCATTACAATCTCCAGAACAGGAGGGACAGCTAGAGGCTTGTGCTGAGGCAGGTTTAAAAATTCCGTAAGTCTCTTTTTGGACTGGGAGTAGTCCTGGCTTTCCAGCGGAAATGTTCTCCAAGGGTGTTTCAGGGATTCACCAAAGGAAAAATCTTCTGGAGGGGAGCAGAAGGAATGAAATCCTCTGTATCAGAATCCTCACAGGTAGATAAGGGTATGTCCTGGAAATCAGAAGGATCAGAGTAATCAGATTCCTGCTCAGAAGAATCAGAAAGAAAATCACTTCTAGGTCTCAGAGGAGGAAGGCTGGCTTCCTCTAATTAAAGTAATAAGGTCTTCAGCCATTCTAATCATTTGTGTTTGAGGCATATGGGCCTGAGAATGCATTTTGGTCGTCAGTTTTCTAGGCATAGTGCGAGCTTTAGGCTTGAGGAATTCGGTATTCTTAGTTTGAAACAAAGTTGCCGATTTAATATGAAAATCGGTATGCCTGAATACACCCTCAAAAGCCAGTGCCTGCACAGCAGCTCCGGACCCATCCAAGGTAGAGACATCCGCAGGTTCCATAGTCAAAGAAGCATCTAGTGGTATACCAGACTCCGAATGGGTCTCAGTACAGGCCTGCAAATCTGTAGTAGCAGGTATCCCGGGCTGCAAAAGCGCCTCACTGAGTACCGACAGACTTGCGACTAGTTTAACGGAAGCATCGGCAGAAGTTTTGGACCTATGTGGTCTGTCTCTGTCTTTATCCTTACGTTTTTTTCAGAAGATCGGTAGTCGGATGGCTTAACAAAGCCATTTCGGAGTACAGAGATTGAGAACGGAAGTATTTAGCTACAAAAATAGCCTGACGATGAATAGTTCGGGAGTTGAACAAGGCACAAAATCGAGAGCAGGGGACGTCGTGGTCTGGGCCTAAACAGGTGACGCAGTAAGAATGGAAATCTCTAGAAGGTATGTGCTTTCCACAGGCAAGACAATTGTTAATTTTTTCTGACATCGGTTAGAGTAAGAAAAAAGGATATCCAACGGGGTACTTATTTTTTTGAAGACTTCAGGTCTGAAACAAGAAAACGAAAATTTCAGGAGTCTGCCGACTGGCACTTGCGAACTGATTCTGCTTCGGGCACCGCACGGCAAGAAAGACTGATGTAATGGCGTTGGCTGCATGTTTTATACCCCCGATGACCTGACATCATGGAAAAAGTGACAGCATCCGACGCAGAAATCTGAAGACTCTGGTATTCAGGCCAGCTGAGGGCTGCCTGCAGGCAGATAAACCCAAATGTGATGACTGCAACAGTGAAACACGAAGAACATCAGTCCATCCTCCTAAGCTTGTGCACCCATTTTAGGTAACACCTGAGCTGCAACTGTGCACACAACACACAATGGGCCTGGTCTTCCCTTGTCAATGCTCACATGGAGAAAAACAAAAAGATGTGGGAAATGTAATTTAGAGACAATTGTGAAGCCATCATTAAGAAAAAATAAATAAATAAATAAAGAAAATGTATTTATCTCAAGGGAAAACTCACCTCTGTGAAAGACCAAATAATGTTCAATACACAAAGCAGTCTGAAGGTCCAAAATACTACACGCTGAAGTGACTGTCCCTAGAGAGTTTTCCAAGAAATGAACTTCAACTCTGTGGAAGTAACAGACTCAAACAGCAGGCACACAATCTTGTTAACTAAGGTGTTCAAGTTTCATAGACAGGAAATCATGACCATGGAAGCCCAATCATACAAAGTCTGAAATAACCCACAACTGCCCATGCTACGGAATAGACTTCCTATACATGTCAAACAGAGCACATCACTGGCTCTCTTCAACAGAAATCTTGGTGAGTGGATGGGAAATAGAAAATCCACCTCGGGGATCACTCCAGTAGCTTTACTTGACAGAGGCACTGGGAACTAAGGTTGGGGGGCACGATGCCAGGGTAATCCTATGGGCTACACTTGTAAAGGCTCCAGGGTCATTAGCCTAGTACACACTTATGAACCTATAAATCAATGCCACCTAAAATTAACTAACTATGTGAGAACAGTTTTCACCTGGATACAAGGGTTTGCGCTAAGCAGAATGATTCCTAGCTGCCTCAATGAATAGTGAGGTCTCAGCCAGCAAATTCAACAATATCACATGTACAACAAAAGTCAGATCTTGAGGTTGTCCCGATCTTCACGTCATCTATACAGGAAATGTCTAGCTTAGTGTGAGGCATCTTTATATCACTATGTATCTGAGAGCCTAAAATCATGTGTGCCACCTGGGAGTGATAAGAGAAAGCTTGGTTTATTCTTCCTTGAACTCTGCAAAAAGTGGAATCCATGGGAATGGCCATTATGTATGCAACGCATTATGAACTGCAGAAAAAAAAGGTATCTACCACTAACTTTCCCATGCCTGCTGGAAATAAAGCAGAGTATGGGAGAAGAATACTGTTCAAAAACAGTAACTATATCAACATGTAGTGGGTCCCACATCAAGAAAAATCAAACAAGGATTCTAAATCCACAGACCCTGCAGAGAATTGGTGCTGCAGTTTGTTAGCCTGGCCACTTCCCTGAGGATATGAAGTAAGACAGTAATGCCCTATATATGGCCCACTGTCTGCAAAGCAACACCTCCATGGACATCGGTAGGACCTTGTGTCTCCTTACTGGCTTAACTACCACTTGATGGACTAGTTGCCTGACCAGGTGAGAAGACCCAGAAGTAGATTTGTCTTCAACGCCATCAGGTTGAGAAGAACAAACCTTAGCACCGACTAGATGATGTGATGCATCTTCGGGTGGGGGAACCACACTACATGCACCATGTTATTTATTTATTTTCATTTGTTTACTGGGATAGTCCGACGGCCCGGGGTGAAAAGCTCCAAAAATACAATGTTCTAATAGCAACATAAAACAAGAGAGTAGCAGATGTTGTATCAAAAAAATACAACAAATATAAAAAAATGTAATTGACATTTATACATACCATCAATTAACTTGAAGGATTATCCTATTTACAAAAAATCATGAATTAGGCTTGGTTAAAGAGAACGGAGAGTAAGATATGAGTCAAGTTTTAAAAAAGAGAGCCGTGGTTAGAAAAAGTGGAGTAGACAGGCCAACAGATACTAATGCTGGCAATAGTAGAAAACCAGAGAGAATTGAGGGGAAAAAGAAAAAAGATTAGACTTATGAAAGGTGTTAGGGTGCAGTTAGTGTGGAGTACCTTCATGGTTAATCCGGTCTAGAGCAAGGGCAGATCCATGTGTCTGAGGTGTTCCCTAAGTAGTTGTTGGAATTTAGATGTGCTATTTGTATTAAGAATATGTTGAAGTATATCGTTCCACATCTTGGTAATTTTATAAGAATATAGGGCATCCCTGTATATGTTGTTTGACTTGCTGACATTCAACAGCAATTTGATGACCTTAAAGTTCTACTACTTGAGTACGGTTGAACGAGTTTACTAACAGATGGACAGTTGTTGGGGTGGAGCAGTGTGGAGTGAGTTAGTGCCAGTTGATTGTAGGTTAGGGAGTTCTAACCAGTTGAGATGGAGAAGTATAGTGCAGTGATGGGTCCTAGCAGGTTGGTTGGCAGCAAATCTGGCTACCTTGTAGTAACATGATTCTAGTTCAAATGCAAACAAAGACAAAGACTGTCTCAAGCACACTGGTCAACTGAAAACTAACTGAAAAGAAAAAAATAACCAGCATATGGCAGAAAACACAATAATAAAACATTAAAAACAAAAACAAAAGTAGGATGAGCACTTTCGCAACAGATGTTGCTTCTTCAGATCTACTGTGTACATAATTCACAACCATTATATAATATAGTGGAGCAATTAAGCTATTAACAAAATCCAATTACCTTAAAGCCTTAGATATCAAAGCAGGCTTGAAAGGAACACTGCAATTCAAACCTTTTCCTCTGTTGGCAGCTAGATTATATATCTACTTTACTTCTAAACATTCAATATAGGTTTTAACATCACCACCTCTACCCAACATTTTACCAAGTTCCAGAACCAAAAATTTAAACATATGATCACTCCCTTCTTTTAATACATGCTTAGCAAGAGCATTCCTATAATCCTTTTTATTGATGGCATAATCATACTCCCTAACATGATCCCTAAGTTGTTTGGTAATCATACCAACATAGCAGGAATCACAGATCTCACATACAGCCAAATATACCAACTATTGCGATTGCAGTCAGCAAAAACACTAAATGCGTACAAACGTACATTCAGAGGATGCATAAAAGTATTATCAGTCCTAATGTAGCTGCAAACATTGCATTCTCCACAAGCATGAGTCCCTTGTATGGCTGTATTAACTGCATGACCAAAGTTATTCCGGGGTAGGGGTTTGTGACAAACATTTCTACAGGAGACATTGTTCCTACATGTGAAACGTGGATGTTCATCCAAAATCTCCCTATACTTAGGGTCTGAAGTAAGAACTTTCCAATGTCTCTTTATAATGCTACATACAGAGTCTACATTTGTCAAATATGTAACAGACATCCTAAGACTGTTATTACACTTTGCATTCTCACTTGTATCAACATTCTCCATATTAAAATATGGTCTAGCTCCATCACCTCTATGTGCAATCACTTCATTTTGTATGGTTCCAATCTCAAATTGTGTACACCCTCTTTGTTTATACTCTAAGAGAGTATCAAAATGGACTTGCATGTCACTATCTTTATTATGTAATCTAGCTGACCTGTAAAATTGCCCTAACATTAGTTTTGGTTTTCTTGGTGTGCATGCTCTTGGAATGTAATTTATTATTTACCTTACAGGGTTTCTCATACAGTCTGGTAACTAAACCACCCTCTTCTCTCTGGATACCAACATCGAAGTAATCAATGTTGGTACATGATTCACTATATGCGAACCTCAAAAACTCTGTGCTGCTCTCTAGGTAGCTGACAAAGGATTCCTCTAGTTTAGCCAAGTCACATTTTCTTAGATTGGTGAAAATGGGTGAGACATACAAGAGACTGGATAGCAGGTGAGCTCTTCTGATGGCTTGCCGAGTGGATGCAGTAAGAAAGGACTTTACTCTACATAAGGAACCAAGTTTGAAGTGCACTTTCTTGATAACTAAGTCTAAGTGTTTATTGAATTTAAGGTCCTTGTCTATGGTGACTCCTAACAGCTTTGTAGAATCTGCTGGCTCAATACAAGTATTACTGGATGAATAAACAGTAAACGAACTAATGTCCAAAAAATTTCTACTGTTGGGAGAAAAACATCAGTTTAGTTTTAGATGGGTTGAGTACAAATTGAGCCTGGTTGAGGTATCATTCTACATCAAGGAAGGATTGTTGAGTTTTACTTACAATAGAGGTTATTGTTGAGTTCTGCAAATGAGAGAAAAGTCGTCTGCATATTGAATTATGTTGATATGTTGAGTGGCAGTGTGTACTCTATTGGTGAAAATAGTAAAGAGGAGGGGACCAAGTATAGATCCTTGAGGTATGCCTACAGAGATAGGAAGTGAGGATGATAGTTCATTTTGCCATCTAACTGCCTACTGTTGGTTGGTCAGAGAGGTTGACAGGCTAGTTCATGGATGAGTTTTTTTATGTGAAACAGTGTCAATGGCCTTAGATAAGTCAAGGAATATAGCGGATGTGAGCAACCCAGTGTTCCTTTGCTGGTTCACTGTGTCTGTGAAACTAATGAGAGCCGTTGTTGCACTGTGTTTTGGCCAGAATCCGTGCTGGGTAGGTGAGTGGAGATAATTTTTCAGGAGATGTTTTAGAAGTTGTGTATAAATACATTTTTCAAATATTTTAGCTAATGTTGAGAGTAGGGCTATGGTCCTATAGTTGGTAAATTCTGGATGTGCCATCTTAATTGAGATGGATAACATGGGATACTTTCCAAAGAGATGGCACATAGTGTTCAGTAATAGATCGATTTATTAGAATAGAGATGGGGTAGGTAACGGCACTAACAGCAAGTTTGAGGTATTTGCTGGGTAATAGATCAGGGTTGGAATTTGAAGTTTTAAGTTTGGAAAGAAGTTTTCTAATATGGTGTGTTTGGACTGGCTGGAGTATAAAAGAGTCTGGTTTACTATCAAAGTTTGTGGGTAGAGATAATTGTGAGTTACTGTCTTTAACAAGTGATAAAATAGAATTTACAAAGTGATTACTGAACTGAGTGGTTATGTTGTCTGGTGAGTTAGATTTGGAGTAGGGGTAGTGGCTTGGCCAGGTTTTAGGAGTTGGCTGATGGAACCTCAAACTTTTTTGGGGTTATGATACTTATTTTGGATTGATGTATAGTATTGTTTTTTATCGTGTTTGACATGTTTTTGCCAAATTACGAAATTACTGAAACTTTTGGAGGGAGAGTGAGTTTTAGAGAGTTGGTGATTATGCCATGCCTCGTCTCTCTCTGAGTAGCTTTCTAGTCTTTGAAGAGAGCCAGTCAGTGTGTTGTATTTTTGTATGCATTTTTCTGAGGGGGGCTACTGTGTTTAGAATAGAAAGGAATTTTTCATTGAAGTATTGGACTGAGAGATCACGTTGAAGGTGTTTAAGGGGGGGACCAGTTAACTTGTTGGAGAGACGAGGTAAAGGTTTCTGGGGTAAAATTTGTTAAAGGTTTGTGAGGATAAATTTGTTTTACTATGGATGAGTTTGAACTTAGCGTCACTGGGGGGAGGAGTGTTTTTTCAAAAGGTAGGTAGGGTGATGACCACTTAGTGTGTCAGGTAGACAGCCTGCATGATACGAGTCTGGGTTCGAGTTAATCAGTGTCCAGTCAAGTATTGGTTCATTATTAGAGTGTTTGTCAACCCGAGTTGTATTGAGAATCAACTGGGAAAAAACAAAGAGGTGTGTATGATTTGATGGATTGTTAGAGGAGATTGAGTTCCAGTCTAGACTGAAGTCACCCATTATGATAGTTTCTTGTCTAAGAGTAGAGCAACACCAGCTTAGTAAATCTTCTATGGTAGATGGGTTGTTACCTGGGGGAAGATAGATAGCAATAATGTTAATAAACTTCTGAGGATTAATTTTTAAATGAGTGATCAGTGCTCCCTTATTTAAGGTTGTTGGAGGGTGTAGGTTGAGATGCTCAAGTTGGAGGTTATTACTGTAAACAACTGTAACACTGCCGTCACATTTATTGGTTCTTTCCTGCTTAAGTATATTGATGCCTGGGGTAGTATTTCCTGATCATGGATGCTTGGCTTGAGCCAGGTTTCAGTTAGAATGGCTATGTGTGGTGATTAGTGGGCTATAGAAGCATGGAACTCTCATTTTATTTAGGAGGCTTCTGTGGTTAAAGTTAAGTATTAAGAGGTTAGAGGTTTTGTGTTGGAAGAAGCTTGCATTGAGAAAGACAAATGTAAGAAAAGGAGAGGTAGACTGAGAAGGGGGGGGGGGCAGGACTGGGATGAATATCACCACCTAGGAGAATGTAATTGCGTAATGGAGAGTATAGGTGCCTAAGTTCGTTCAGAAGTCTTAGGATTTTGACACTGTAGTTGGGGGAGGACTTTGTGTTGAGCAGTTTGAAGGAAATTTGTTGAGAAGTGCAGGTATGGAATAGGTAGGGTGATATATCAGGAGGAGTGTTAGAGGGTTTGGTACTTACTAGTTCAGTTGAAGAGTAGGTTACAGTAATGTGGAGGTTATGGAAGTAATTATGTAGGTGTATACTAGTAAGGTTCTAAGTATGGAAAGTAAAGACAGTTTTGGCTGCGAGTGAAAGTAGTATCTTGGATAAGATGTTGTTGAGTTGGTGCTTTCTGAAATAATGAGAGTGACGTTTGAGCAAACAGACTGATTGATGGTATGGTGGGCTGTATTTTTGAGTGGAGTTGACTGGCTGGAATTGGAGTGGGTGTGACAGGGGAAGTGAAACTAAGCAATGAAAGAGGAGGTGGGAGGGAATGGGGTAAGGTACAGGTGCGGAGTGAGCCCAAGCATAGCAAGGGCGAACGGAGCAGGGCTGAACTGTAGCTGACAGCAGCAAAACTACCAAAAACTATCATTCAAAAGTTATCTTGTCTAGCCCACAGGTTAGTGCCTTATATTAACAGGAACTATTAGGTTTTACCTCATATCATGCGTTCCGGCCCCAAAACCCGGACCACACCACAAAAGGAGGGGGTGTATCCATATTCATAAAGGATACCCACACCTCCAGGTTGGTGGCAACGCACGAAGCTTCGGAAACCATCCAGGTGCAACTAACCATAGGCAAAACTGCTCTACAAATTGTAGCATGCTACAGGCCACCCTCTCAAACTCAGGAACCCCACACAGCCTTCCTGAAGACACTGGAGGGTATAAATTTATCTCCAAACACCATCATATTGGGTGACTTCAACTACCCGAATATAGACTGGGAACATTACTCAAGCCCTAACTTTCTAGCCCAACGGTTCCTGGAGTTCATAAATTCAAATGCCATGGAACAGCTAGTCACCGTTCCCACGAGAGGAGAAAATATACTAGATCTCATTATCACAAACATGGGGACAAAATGCTCCACACCGGAAGTATATCCCTCATTGGTGAGATCTGATCATAAACTAATCTCACTGGAAATCCACATCCCGCCCCCACCCCAAACAAAAAAGACCACAGTGAAGAACTTCTCTAAAGCAAACTTCACACTACTCAAGACTGGTGTGGTATCCATCAAGGCCCCTGAGCCAGTGGAAACCACAACCCAAGCTGCGGAAGCCCTTACAAATGCCTTCTATGAACACCTCCAGGACTGCATGGATCAGGCAATCCCAAATAAAACCAAGACTCTTTCCACAAAGGGCAAACGTCCAGTCTGGTGGACCTCAGCCATTAACAAACTTTACAATAACAGGAGAAAGCTATTACATGACAGAACACAATCCATAAAAGGGAAGTCACCCCTGATCATTATTAGTAAAAAAATACGAGCACTCATAAAATCAACTAAGGCCAATTTTGAGAGAAAAATTGCCATGGATTCAAAGGACAGTCATACGGCCTTTTTCAGCTATGTTAGGAACCTGGGTGGAAACTCCCAGATATGCTCAGAATTAGTCCAAAATGATACAAAAATCACTGAACCCACAGACATTGCCAACATACTGGCAGACAGGTTCAGTGCAAACTTCACCCCCCCTCTCCCCCCCCTAAAGGAGAGATAACTATCCCAGCGGAGTGTAGCCTCCCAGACATCTCAAATGCGCAGGTGAAAGCTGCTCTCTCTAAAGCTAAAAACACAGCATCAATGGGACTGGATGGTGTCCCCGGCTGTGTGCTACACGAGCTAAATGAGGAATTAAACCCGTACATAAGGCAGCTGTTTAATCTCAGCCTTACCACAGGATACGTGCCCAAGGAGTGGCGTACGGCAACTGTGGTCCCACTCCACAAAGGCGGTGCCTCTATGGACCCTGGTAATTACCTCCCCATAAGCTTAACAAGTCTAGTCTGCAAAGCTATGGAGAGGATCATAATGGAGCTCATAAACAAAGATATAGGGGACTTGCAGACATTGGACCAGACCCAGTTTGGCTTCGTCAAGGGAAGATCATGCCTTTTGAACTTGGTGGACTTCTTCGAAACAGTCACCAAGGCCATTGATGAGGGAAAGGCAGTCCATACAGCCTACCTTGACCTTGCAAAGGCTTTCGACACAATACCCCACTCGGGTATTGCAGAAAAACTTACCAGCTTAAATGTAAACCCATATGTCACAAGATGGGTTGCAAACTGGCTTAAGGACAGAACCCACAGGGTTAGAGTTGCTGGCGCTATGTCAGACTCCAAGCCGGTCACAAGTGGTGTCCCACAGGGCTCGGTCCTTGGCCCCTATTGTTCGGCATCTACTTCTCAGAAGTACAGGCCAGCATGGGAGGACTTTGGCTGACAAAGTTTGCAGACGACTGCAAACTGGGCGCCATAGTGGAAAGTGCATCGGACACAGATATCCTTCAGAAGGGACTCACGGAAACAGATAGCTGGTGCCAGAGCCATGGCCTGAAGTTAAACGCCAAAAAATGTATAGTCATACCCTTCGGGAAAAACAAGGTAACCCCAAGCTACCATATAGGTGGCAATCCACTAAGCACAGAAGAGGTTATCAGGGACCTGGGGACCCAGGTTGACAGTGGCCTTTCTTTTGACACTCATGTTGCTAAAGTGGTTAGAAAGACCTTCTACATTGCCCACCTGATCATGAAGGGATTCACATCCAGATCTAGTGAGGTCACTGTTCCCCTGTACTCTTCACTTATCAGACCAATGATCGAGTGCAATGCCCCATTCGGGATGTATCTCACCCGACATCTGCAGCAATTGGAGAGATCCCAAAAGTTCCTCACCAAAAGGATAAAGGGACTCCAAAATCTGTCATATGCTGCCAGATTGAAGAAACTCCAGCTCTATTCAGTTGCATACCGTCTGCTCAGAGGTGACATGTGCCTGACATACAAGGCCATGTCCAACCCGGAATTAATGGACATGCTCCACCTCAAAAAAATCCAAATCCACCAAAACCACTAGAGCAAGCGACTTAAACCTTAGCACGGATATAAATAGGACGTGCTGGAGGGATAGATTTATCACTCAGAGACTCCCTATGCTGTGGAATAAAATCCCGGTCCATGTGAGGCAGAGCACCTCGCTGGCTCTGTTCAAGAGAAATCTTGACCTGTGGATGGGAGATCGTAGGTTTACCCCGGGAATCATCTCTGTGTCACTGCTGGACAGAGGCACAACAAACTAATGGGGCACAGTATTTTTTCATATAAGGGGTGGCGTAAGCCACAAAAATTTGGGCTAGGCTTATAAATGCCTTAGGGCAGATAGCCTAGTATAAACCTATGAACCTATGAACTACAAATGTTTTAATTTATATTCTGATTTGTTGATGTGCTGCTTAAAAGTGTAAGAAGGCAATTGGGAGGTTGTGTTATCACCTATACAGCAGAAGTAAGGAGGGGGAAAAAATCAACTAGTTTGGGATTGGTGGGATGGGGATCCTACAACTCAGCACCCGAGTAGTGTGCATGCCACTAAGAAACTCTAAGGAAGGAAAATGCAAAGTTCAGTAGAATGTACAAAGCTAGACTCAGAGTCTTTTGCAGATACTTTCATTTGCTGGGGGTTTTTACTATGCTGTTAGAATGGTTGTACAAGCAGCAGAGATGGCCAGCAGTTAGAGTTTGGCAGAAGAAAAACCTTCACGGAGCAGTGATAAGGGGCTATAAAAAAAGAGGAACAAATTAGGAAAAAAATAGGGTGGAGAAAACAAATGCAGATAAGCCTAAAAGACACTAATAGGACATAAAAAGGTAGATGTAATATGGGAGAACCACATTCAGTGTATAAGGTAAGAGAGAAATGGGTTGGAAATGCTGGGTATGAATGAAAAAGTAGTATAAAGTTGCTCTTATTACAGGCAGCAAATTATCCAGTAGCTAAAGGTCACTAACAAAAATAAAAGTTACACTGTATACATCACTAAGCTTAGTAAGCAACAACTTTCTTCTTCTTAACACATATGCATACAATAGCAAAAAAAACTAAGCAATGTCAAGTGAAATTAGAAATATCTAGATCCCTTTGTAGAGGGCACCTGTACATTTAAGACATCAGAAATACTATCTATACATTGAAATGCTCTTTTGAAATGGTCGCAACACTATGCATATCGTGAAACCTAGACAAGGATATTAAACAGCTAACAACTTTACAAATAAACATGCATCTTAATATGTACAGCGGTTGATATTCAGTGTTGTGGTAATTACAAGGAGTAAAATGTGCTAGGCTAATATAAAGGCAACTATGCAATTAGAGAAAGATAATACCCAAACAACACTACAAGTTGTCCTACAAAGTGGACGTGTATGGGTCCAATTGTACATCTAACGATGTAGGTTCTGTAAAAGAACAATTAGGATAAGTTAATAAAACATTCTTGTAACATCTCATGCGCTTAAAAAAATACCTTAACAAGTGTCGCAGATACAAGCACAATCGCTACCATGCATAAGTTACTAAAAATGTAAGCATAAGCAGTTAAGATGACCAAAGTTGAGATGTGTTACCAGAAAAATAACAGTGGAATAAAACATACAACATAAAAAGCTGTCTTACATGGCGGGCACACTACGTTCGGCATGGAGAGGGAGTGGAGTAATATCTACGCGGTTCTGTTAGAAAAATGGTGCCCAGAGCAGCCTTGGGTTAAGAAAGCTCCATTCTGACGTTGTTCTGGGAGGAGCCAATAATAATCTATGGTGTTTCTGAAACCATAGCTGATGGCAGCAAAACTACCAAAAGCTATCATTCAAAAATTATCTTGTCTAACCCACAGGTTAGTGCCTTTTATTATATTATGTTGAAGGTGAGATCCCCAATTCATAAGGAAAGCACCGGTCATCAGAATCTGCTGATGGATCAGCTGCAAAGATAGAAGAGCTATCAGAATTTGGGTGAGATTTTTGACAACTCCAGGACCCAGTGATAAGGGTTTAATACTAAAAGAAGGTGACCACCATTTGCTAGCTTTGAAGCCATTGGCACTAAACAGTACAGTGCAACACATGGATCCTCAAATGTGCATAAGCACAATGAAATATGTTATAGTCAATAAGAACTAAAGGAGCAGTTGTGTCTAAGATGGGACCCTGCATTGTATCAGCACCCTATCACTCAAGATCTTGACTGGAAATTACTAGAACTTTGGAAGAAATAAGCAGTTTTCAGAAGGCAACATTATTTATGCATGGGGGCTGCAAGCTGATCTGAAAAATGAAGATGCATCACGAGGACCCAGAAGGGGAAATACAACAAAGCTGGGCAGATATGTAAAGTACATGAGAATATTTAGTATGGAAGGTGTAATTTCAGACAATGCGTTTATTATTCCCCAAGATATAATAACTAGGATAGACTGGATATAAGCTGTATTTCACAGGAGCAAGTGTATTTAGTTGACTACATTTTTGTTTTATTTAAATTGAGAGATTTGAAACATTCAAATTCTAGATCAACTTATGCAACAATAAAAACTATGAAAGATGCAAAGTAATGATGCAAAATTAACACTAGTGCTTTATTACTCATCTTACTAATCTATTAAAAAGAACTGGTTGTGGAAATCACCTGAATATTATCAGGGATAATAGAAAAATCTTCACACATAGAACAGCTAGTTGATGGGATAACATCAAAACAGAGTTTGAAAACATGGCAGAAATAAAGAGATATATGAAAGAAGTAATAACTATTTAGAAGGGGCTTACAAATGCTGAAGTGTGGTAGAAGGGGAATACCACAAAACAATCATGGAACAACTGCAAAATGATGAGGGGAAAATAAGGGACTACTTGAATAAAATGCTCGAGTTCAGAAAAAGTTAAGCAAGTGTGTTTGGATAACTTTGGAGCACAATAACTTTTAGCACAATGGCAAAAGAAAGTAGACCAATTTAGGAAGCCTATGAGGAAAAGAAATAAGTAGAGCTACTATAGAATAATAGAGATGTATAAGAAATTTTATGAAATTTTGTTTCTAGTAGCTTCAGGTACGGCACTCATTCAGTATTGCAGGTAAAGCATGCAGCTTCTGACCTAAGAGCCTACATATATGTAGGACTAAAACCAGCTCCTAAAGAAAAAGGTGAACAAAACATTAATTGGAAAAGTTTAATGATCAGTGACCTGAATGATAAGAAAAGGCTGCAAGATGGAGAATTTAAGAAAAGTTAAACAGTAAGTAGACTGTGGCAGGAAATGAAGACTTGGGGAGCATTTTGTTTCCCTAGAAAACACTTGCTTAGACTTAAAATTGAAACTAATGCTTAAAGGCAACCTTCTGGGACAAGAGAAAAGATGAAGTGGAATAGGCTCTCAATGAACATTCAACAATAATCCAATCATACCGTCTGAAAATTAGGAATTAGTGGTGAGGGTACACTTGCAAGATGTAAGACTCACTTGTGTTGAGGCAAGGTTAACGGACCTGGAAGATAGGTTCTATATGAATAATCTTAAACTAGTAGGACATGAAAGGAGGTTGATGAGCTACTCAATAAATGTAATACCCATTAGAAGAATTAAAAAATTGAACATGCATAGTCTGGAGGCCAAGGGCAGGTAAGGATTCTAGAATGAAACTAAACAATAGTCTGCCTACACTATTTCAAACTGAAAGCAATAATTTTGGCAGAGGTGTGGAAACCTGAGAAAAAGACTAATAAGGGAAGCTAGGATATTTGTGGATCTGGATTTTTCCTATGAAACGAGATCTGAATTTAGCACTGTTACATGGATGTGTAAAGAGAGGGGGTAAGATGGAGGATGTTTTACCAAGCCATGTTAAGGATGTACATTGCAAGGGTTAAATGCACACTTTTAGTGACTCTGCTAAGGCAATGTCATGGCTTGAGAAAAAGTCAATTTTAAGTGGGCAGTGGGTAAGGAAAACATGCAGCACCAGTTAGGAGATGTACATGTGGAAGGAAAGAGCAGAGAGCCATGGAGGGGTATACGAAAGGCGTATTCCTTTTGTTTTGGAGGCTGCAAGAGAAAGTGGAAATTATCCAAGAAGCAAGAAAAAAAAGGAGGATCAAACTCAACAGTGTTAATGGGATCTGAGTTACAGAACACAGAGTGAAAAAAAAAACAAAATGATTAAATGCACATAACTCTGGGGCAGAAGTATGGTGGTTCACAAACAAAACTGAGTGTATGCAATGGCAACCCAGTAGAGGAATCTCAAGTCATGATCAGAGTGGCAGCATGGCACTGGGAAAGGCTGTGTGTGTGGACATGCACATCTAAAGCAGCACCAGGTGGACTGGTTAAAAGGTAAGACAAGCCAATTAGGAACGATGAAAAGAGCAAAAATAAAACAGAAGGGGGTTGAAATAAAATTCTGAGACTGACTTAAATAAAAAGGTATACTTCATCAATGACTGGTGCTGAGGGCACAATTACATTCATGCACTGGAGAGAAGTTCATATACAGTGGTACATGTCTACTGAGAAGTAGAAGCGTTTAATCTAAGAAACATGGTTGCGCACAAACTGGAATGTTTTTTTTTTCATGTTTATGCTCCCTTTTGCTGTTGCATTACACTGATTAGTATGTTGCTCTCAAGGTTAGGGTTACTACCTGTCCCACTTTGCGAGGGACAGTCCCTCTCTGGGCATTTGTGTCCTGCAAAATAATTGTAAAAATGGCAAATGTCCTGAGATTTTAGGACAAAATTATTTCCTATATTCTACATAATAGTTGCATAAAACAGTTATTTTGTATCTAAAACACCTAAATGATATAAGAAACAGAATCAGCAATGAAAATGCTACACAAACACGCTTTTATTTAGGCAAAAAGGTGAAGTTCTGTCCTTTGTACTGGCCGTGGGTATGTTTCACCCTGCAAAACCTGGCATTTGTTCTAAAAATGTCCCACTTTGGCTGTTTGAAAAGGTGGCAACCCTATTGAAGGTTTGCAAAGGGACTAAACGAACTGCAAATGTGAACATGCACCTTCCGTCTGCTATTTTGTTCATGTTTTATTCATGTCCTTCATGTGATAACACTACATTAAAAAAAAAAAAGGTAAAAAGCAAAAAACACAAAAAGGCAATATGTCATACCATCTTGTTTTCTATTTTTAAATCACAGACAGAATGTTATTTGTTACGGCTTAGATGCAACATACGATAAGATAAGGGGTAAAGGAGGGATAACAGAAATTGCACAAGTTTACTTGATAAAAAATAAATGCATTGAGAAGGTCTAGGGCTGAGAAGCAATGGCAATTACAGCAGGAGGGTTTCCATAAATTAGAAATCATGCATTAAAGAGGCAAAAGTATGCAATATACACAAGGGAAGGAGGAAAGCAAATAAAAACAAGAGTGAGATGAAGCAACACTACCCTAAGCAATAGACAGTGCTATCATAGCAGCAGCAAGAGAAGGGCTAGTATGGAGAGAGACCATGAAAGGATTAAGACTCAATCAGGGAAGTGAAAGATGTTAATATGAATATAGTTTGGCAAATGTATTTGGGTGAGAGAAGGACTGAAAATAAAACAGACAAAATAAGATGTAGAGAGGAACAGAAATTACAGTTGTGTACCTACCATAAATGTAGATGTTAGAGTGTATTGACGGTTGCAGTCATTACAATTGGGTTATCCTGCTGGCAGGCTACCCGCAGTCGGCCTGAATTCCAAAGTCAAGGTCTGCCGTCGGTTGCTGTCGCCTCCTCCCTGACGTCAGTGCGCCAGGGGTATAAAAGATGCAGCCGATGCCATTTTCTTCAGTTTTTCTTGCCCCAGATGTCAGGTGTCCCCAAAAGGGTAGGCTAAAAATATGTCAATAAAGCATGCATGTACCAAGGTAAATTTTTCCTTTATCTACAACCAAATATGCCACATAGGTTGTATAGGATGGAGAAGTACAGATAATTGCCAGCAAAGATAAGGGGGATGGTGGGAGGGTGACCTGGACTGCAACAGTGAATACACTCGAACATCTACATTTATGGTAGGTACACAACTGTACTATCATCATGTTTCACTGTTGCAGTTATTACAATTGGGTTGAATCCCAAAGCTAAGGTTGGGAGGCTGGAACTAAACAGGATTAGGAGCAGCTATGAGGCCTGCAGAACTGCAGTGGCAAAGCCTGCCCTGGATTTAGAATAGAGTGGCAAGTGATAGTTCATAGGTTCATACTAGGCTATCTGCCCTAGGGCATTTATAAGCCTAGCCAGAGTGTGTGTGGCTTTCACCACCCCTTAGGATGAGAATACTATACCCATTAGTTTGCTGTGCCTCTGTCCAGCAGTGACACAGAGATGATTCCCGGGGTAAACCTACGATCTCCCATCCACTCGTCAAGATTTCTCTTGAACAGAGTCAGTGAGGGGCTCTGCCTCACATGGACTGGGATTCTGTTCCATAGTGTAGGGAGTCTCTGGATGATGAATCTGTCCCTCCAGCACGTCCTATTTATATCTGTGTTGAAGTTTAAGTCTCTTGCTCTCATGGCTCTGGTGGATTTGGATTTTTTGAGGTGGAGCATGTCCATTAATTCCGGGTTGGACATGGCCTTGTATGTCAGGCACAGATCACCTCTGAGCGGACGGTATGTGACTGAATACAGCTGGAGTTTCTTCAGTCGGGCATCGTATGACATATGTTTGAGCCCCTTTATCCTTTTGGTGAGGAACTTTTGGGGTCTTTCCAACTGCTGCAGGTGTCGGGTAAGGTACATTCCGAATGGGGCGTTGTACTCAATCATTGGTCTGATAAGTGAAGAGTACAGGGGTACAATGACCTCTCCTGATCTGGATGTGAATCCCTTCATGATCAGGTGGGCAATGTAGAAGGTCTTCCTAACCACTTTGGCAATGTGAGTGTCAAAAGAGAGGTTACTGTCAACTTGGGTCCCCAGGTCCCTGATAACTTCTTCCGTGTTTAATGGATTACCACCTATGTGGTAATTAGGGGTTACCTTGTTTTTCCCAAAGGGTATGACTATACATTTTTTGGCATTTAGCTTAAGGCCATGGCTCTGGCACCAGGTATCCATTTCTATGAGACCTCTCTGGAGGATGCCTGCGTCTGATGGAGTGTCAATTATGGTGCCCAGTTTGCAGTCATCTGCAAATTTTGTCAGCCACAATCCCCCTATGTTTGCCTGCACTTCAGAAAAATAAATGCCGAACAAGAGGGGGCCCAGGACTGAGCCCTGTGGGACACCGCTCGTGACCGGCTTAGAGTCTGACATGGCACCAGCAACTCTAACCCTGTGTGTTCTGTCCTTGAGCCAGTTTGCAACCCATCTTGTGACATATGGGTTTACATCTAAGCTGGTGAGCTTTTCTATGATGCCCGAGTGGGGTATTGTGTCGAACGCTTTGCTAGGTCAAGGTAGGCTGTGTGAACTGCCTTACCCTCATCAATGGCCTTAGTGACTGTTTCGGAAAGTCGACCAAGTTCAAGAGGCAGGATCTGCCCTTGACAAAGCCAAATTGGGTAGGATCCAGTGTCTGTAGGTCCCCAATGTCTTTATTTATGAGTTCCATTATGATCCTCTCCATAGCTTTGCAGACAAGGCTCGTCAAGCTTATGGGCGGTAATTTCCAGGGTCCGTAGAAGCACCGCCTTTGTGGAGTGGGACCACAGTTGCCATACGCCATCCTTTGGGTACGTATCCTGTAGTAAGGCTAAGATTAAACAGCAGCCTTATGTGTGGGTTTAGTTCCTCATTGAGTTCGTGTAGCACACAGCCGGGGACACCGTCCGGTCCCATTGATGCTGTGTTTTTTGCTTTAGAGAGAGCAGCTCTCACCTGGGCATCTCAGATGTTTGGGAGGCTAGACTCTGGTGGGATAGATATTTCTCCTTTTGGGGGGGAGGGAGGGGAGAAATTTGCACTGAACCTGTCTGCCAGTATGTTGGCAATGTCTGTGGGTTCAGTGATTTTTTATCATTTTGGACTAATTCTGAGCATATCTGGGAGTTTCCACCCAGGTTTCTAACATAGCTAAAGAAGGCCTTAGGATTGTCTTTTGTGTCATTAGCGATTTTTCTCTCAAAGTTGGCCTTGGATGATTTCATGAGTGATCGTAGTTTTTTGCTAGTATTGATCAGAGATGCCTTCCCTTTTAGGGATTTTGCTCTGTCATGTAGTAGCTTTCTCCTCTTGTAGAGTTTGTTTATGGCTGGGGTCCACCAGACCGGGCGCCTGCCTTTGGTGGAAAGGGTCTTGATTTTATTAGGGATTGCTTGATCCATACATTCCTGGAGGTGCTCGTAGAAGGCATTTGTAAGGGTTTCAGCAGCGTGGGTTGTGGTTTCCACTGGCTCGGGGGCCTTGAAGGATACCACTCCAGTCTTAAGAAGTGTGAAGTTGGCTTTTGAGAAGTTCTTCACTGTGGTCTTTTTTGCTGGGGGTGGGGGCGGGATGTGGATCTCCAATGAGATTAATTTATGGTCTGATCTCACCAATGAGGGATATACTTCCAGTATGGAGCATTTTGTCCCCATGTTTGTGATGATCAGGTCTAGTATATTTTCTCCTCTTGTGGGAATGGTGACTAGTTGTTCCATAGCATTTGAGTTTATGAATTCCAGGAACCTTTGGGCTAGGGTGTTGGGGCTTGAGTAATGTTCCCAGTCTATGTTTGGGTAGTTGAAGTCACCCAATATGATGGTGTTTGGAGAGACATTCATACTCTCCAGTGTCTTCAGGAAGGCTGTGTGGGTTTCCCGAGTTTGAGAAGGTGGTCTGTAGCGTGCTACAAACTGTAGGGCAGTTTTACCTATGGTTAATTGCACCTGGATGGTCTCCGATGCTTCGTGCGTTGCCACTAACCTGGAGGTGTGGGTATCCTTTATGAATATGGATACTCCCCCTCCTTTTGTGGTTCGGTCCGGATTTTGGGGCCGGAATGCATGATATGAGGTATAACCTGATAGTGCTGGGGTGCTCTCAGGAGCCTTGAACCAGGTTTCAGTCACAGCACAGACATCGATGTTCTCCATACTGAGGAGGGCTTGAGGCGTGCATCTTGAGGTTTAGACTTCTGGCATTGAGCAGTATTACCCTTAGTTTTTCTCCATTTTTGTTTTCTAGGGCGGTAGGTTTATCATTTGAGCCTTGCCTAAAAAGGCACTATGGGGTGGCAAGAGCCTTTGCCAATATCCGGAAGCCCAGGGTGACAGGTGCAAGCCGTCCCTTGGCAGCGTGGCTTGTCAAGCATGTCATCCCAGGCAGACAGACATTGGATCCCCTTAGAATGACACCAGTAATTAAGCCAATTATTAAAGCTGATCATTTTGTCTCTGTATTGGGGCATCATTCTTGGTGAGGGTGGGATACTGCTCAGGGTCAGGGTCATACCGGCCTGGGCTACATAATCTGAGAGCTCCTCTATGTCTCTTTTCATGTAGTCCAGGGAGGTACGTCTCAGGTCGTTCACACCGGCATGGACAATGACTGAGTCATACTTGTACTTGCTGTGGAGTGACCCGAGTGCTTGTGTTATGTGGCGGATTCTAGCGCCTGACAGGCAGCTTACTGTGATCTTTTCCTTGTTCAGTCTGGTGAGTGGGACGTCAGTGTGTCTGACTATGGAGTCACCTATAACAAGTGTGTCTGGCATTGTGTTTGGCCTTAAGGGCTGTGACTGTTTAGTACACTGACTTTGAGAACTATGTGTTGCATGTCTTATGTCTTGAGGTGGCAGTTGCTTGGGTGTCTGCTTTGGAGGCCTCTGTAGTTTTGGTAGATTTTTGATCAGTGCCTCCGAGTATGTCTTTGTGTGTTTATGTGTTTGTTTTGCAGTTGTGATAGTTCTATGTGAAACTGGGTTTGTGGTGTGCGTGGTTTCCTTCTCCTCCTGTCTGGTCTTGCCAGTCCTGAGTTGAGAGAGCTCAGCCTCCAGTTTGGCTATATAGTTGCATCTCTCACATGTATTTGTGTTTTGTGGGAAAAGGAGTGGGTTGTCTGTGTACATGAGGCAACTGTAACATTGCCTCAAGATGCCCAGATTCACCAGCTGAACAGGAGAGGACGCTAGCAACTGACCCTTCGACATGCTAGAAAAAGTGAAGAAGTTTGCTGTGTAACTGAGTCAGAAGGGACCTATAGGGAAATGGGTACTCAAGGGGATTCTAGGCTAATGTAGTACTTTGTTTAGTATATAATTACTTTACCTATATAAAAATGCTTTAGGAGCAAGTGCTGAGCTTTTGAGATAGAGAATAGACTGTTTAGATTGCAAGTAGAGAAGTTCTAAGGGAAAAATTGAAGAGCACACTTTACGGAGCCAGAAATAGTTTAACCTTGTTTAACTGGCGCTGCCCGATGGTGCTCTATGGGCAACTCCGCGCTAAAGCGGGCTTTATAGCAGGGGGTTGAAAAGAGCTAGGAATTGACCCAAAATGGCCAATAGACTACAAGTTTCTGGCTGGAACCACTGCTCTAGGGACAAATAGGCTGCTCAGTGCTCCCCACTCCCACTGGTGAACAAAGAAGCTTCCCTTTATCCAAATAAGGATATGGAATAGCACAGGAACCAAACTAAAGCCCAGAGATCAGCAAACTCTGAAAACTGGACTATTCTAGTTCAGTAAGGCAGGAAAACAAGATTTTTTTGTTTTGGTTTTTTTCTTTTTTCTTTTTTTTTTTTGCAGAAAACAGAGGAAAAACAGACAGTAAATGCTATAAATGCTTTTAAACGGCTAGTGCACTTGAGTGTGTTAGCCTACAGGTAAAATTAAGCAACAAATAACTTTTTTAAAAGTGCAAAACGGTTAATCAACACAAAAACAGTTTAAATAGAATGCAGAGCTGTATAAACAGGCAAAAATGCAGTCGCTAAGCAGTAAGTAATCAAAAAGCCAGAAAAAAATACATAAATCAGGAAAAAGTCACTCTTTTGCTCTCTGCTGCTTGTAGAACTCTGCAGGACACCACGAGGAGCTGTGCTGAGTTGAATACAAGCGAAAAAGCACGCTAAAGCGGGCCTTATTACAGGGGGCTGAAAAGAGCTAGGAATTGACCCAAAATGGCCAATAGACTACAAGTTTCTGGCTGGAACCACTCCTCTAGGGACAAATAGGCCGTTCAGTGCTCCCCACTCCCACTGGTGAACAAAGACGCTTACTTTTATCCAAATAAGGCTATGGAATAGCACAGGAACCAAGACAAAGCCCAGAGATCAGCAAACTCTGAAGACTGGACTATTCTAGTTCAGTAAGGCGGGAAAACAAGATTTTTTTTTTTGTTTTTTTTTTTTTTTTTTTTGCAGAAAACAGAGGAAAACAGACAGTAAATGCTATAAATGCTTTTAAAAGTGCTTTGTAAAAGTGTGCAGTGAACTCCAGGTTGCAGCCTCTAAAATGTCTTTGGTTGGTACTCCTCTGAGGAAGGCTGTTAAAGTGGCTGCTGCTCTGGATGAATGTGGCCTAATGCCCTTAGGCACTGATTTGCCATGTTGTGAATAGCAGAAATGAATGCAGTGACCTATCCACTTTGAAATAGTCTGCTTTGAGATAGTCTTTCCTTGTGATCCTGCAGCATATGCCACTAGTAATTGCTCAGTCTTTCTGAAAGCTTTGGTTCTGTCCAAGTAGAAGCGCAGCTGTCTGTGCATGTCCAAAGAATGTAGAAGTCTGTCACCGTTATTCTGTAGGTTTGGGTAGAAGGTAGGCAAATTAATAGTTTGGTTAAGGACCACACTGGACACTATCTTAGGCATAAAAGTCGGGTTTGTCCTCAGAGAAACCCTATCTGGACGGAAAATGATAAAAGGTTCCACAGCCATGAGTGCCTGTAGCTCTGAGACTCGTCTTGCAGAGGTTAATGCTAGGAGGAGAGCCGTTTTCCATGATAAAAATTTTATATCAGCTATAGCGGCTGGCTCAAAAGAAGGCAGGGTGAGTTTTTCCAAGACATAACTGAGGTCCCATGCAGGTATTGGTGATCTCCTTGGGGGCCTTAAGTTTTTGGCTCCTCTGAGGTACTGCCTTAATAAAGGATGAGAAAAAATAGGTGGCTCTGTATTATAATGAGCTGAAATGGCAGAGGCATGAATCTTAATTGATGAAACGGATAGGTCTTTGCCCAGCATCTCAGTTAAATATTGCAAAATCTGAGGAATATTTGGAACAGTCGTGTCAATCCCTTGTGCCTGGTTCCAAGCACAGAATCTCTTCAAATTTTCAGCGTAAGATTATCTGGTACTAGGCCTCCTGGCCTCCAAAATAACATCCATCACTGCTTTAGAGAGAGGTGCGTTTTGAATGACTGCATTATCCGCCATGCTGCCAGATTTAAGGTCTTGAGTTGGCTGTGCAGGATCTGATTGTTGTGTTGGGACAGTAAGTGTGGAATTTGAGGTAACGTCCAGGCTGAGTATTGAGACAAGTTCCTTAGGATTGGGTACCAGTGCTGGCGGGGCCAGTCTGGGACAATCAGTATCATTTTTGGTTTCTCTTGTCTGACTTTTAGGAGTACCTTGGGGAGGAGAGGCAGTGGAGGAAAGGCATATACTGTTAAGTTTTTCCAGCTGAATGATAGAGCATCCACTTTCCATGCTTGCTTGTGATAAATCCTTGTGCAGAATCTCTGTAGTTGGCAGTTGTGAGGGGAGGCAAATAGATCTATGTCCAGGCATCCCCAATTTCTTGTTATCATGCTGAAGACTTGCGGATCCAATTTCCACTCGTGGGGATCCATGAGGTTTCTGCTTAGCTCGTCTGCCAGAGTATTTATCTTTCCTGGCAGGAATTGTGCCTGCAGATGTACTTGGCAAGTCAATGCCGTGTCCCACAAAGTCATGGCTAGTCTGCATAGGGGGTAGGAATGAGTGCTTCCCTGCTTATGTACCACATGACTGTAGTATTGTCCGTCTTTATCAGTAGTTGTAACAGATGAAGTAGATCCTTGAAGGCTGTCAGGGCATTCTTTTTGGTTGATATGTAGATGCATTTGGCTTGCGGTCCATGTGCCCTGAATACATCTTCCTGCCATGTGGGCCCCCCAGGCATAATCTTATGCATCTGTTGTTAATATCTGCCTGGCTGTGGGTAAAACAAAAAGCTGCCCCTTGTTGTGGTGACAGGCCTTTGTCCACCATCGGAACTCCTGTTGCAGGCAAGGAATGAGGGTAATTATTGTTTACAGGCTGTGGCAATGAGTCCAAACACTTTTTAGATACCACTGAAGTTTCCTCATATGCAGTCTTGCATACGGAATTAGCAGAATGCAGGATGCCATGAAGCCCAAAGCCTGCAGGATTTTTCTTGCAGATAACTGGGTCTTTGTTGCCAACATTTTGAAATAAGTAGTCAGTTACCTTTGTCTGCCATGAGATAAGCTATCTGGGCAGTAGTATAAGCTTGCACCTAGGAATATTATCTCTTGAGAGGGTACTAGTTTTGATTTCTTTTCGTTTACTGTGTACCCTAGGCATGTTAGTAATCTTTTTACAAATGCCAGATGCTGTAGTAGAATGTCCTTGTTCTCTGTTTGAATAAGACAGTTGTCCAAGTAAGGATATATTTGTTTTCCTCTTTGTCTGCAAAATGCAATTACTGGAGCCAGGCATTTTATGAAGACCCTGGGCACAGTAGATAAGCCAAAGGGCAGCGCAGAGAATTGGTATTGCATTGAGCCAGCTATGAATCTGAGGTATCTTCTGCATGATTGTCTGATTGGGACATGCAGGTATGCCTCTTTTAGGTCTAAAGTCACAAGCCAAGCCTTCTTGCCCAGCATGGGCAGAAGCTGCTGCAGAGTCAACATTTTGAATCTTGGAATATCCAGATATGTGTTCAGCATTGATAGGTCCCAGTACTGGTCTCCAGGCTTTGTCCTTTCTGGGCACCAAGAAAAGTCTCGAGTAAAATCCTTGTCCCTGCTCTTGCTGTGGTACTTGCTGAATGGTCTTCATGTCCATGAGGTATGACACTTGCTTTTGTGCCTCTGCCCATTGATTTTTTGGCAGGTTTGGCAATCCGTTTGCCCTTGGCAGGGTGTGAAAGTGAAACCTGTAGCCTTGTGACACTATATCCAAGACCCATTTGTCCTGGGTTATTACGTGCCAATTCTAAGAAAAAAGTGCTAGTTTTTGCCCTAAAGGTGTTGCCAAAGGATAACTGCTTGGCGCAGGCAGGGGGAAGTCATTGGGACTGTTTCCTGTATGGCTGTGATTTGTCTTCTCCGCTTTTGGAGGTAGAAGTACCCCACTGTTTAGACCTGTATGAGCCTTGGGGCTGGGATCTGCCTCTAGGGCATCTGTATCTGCCTCTTTGTGGCCTGTCTGACACTGGAAAGGACCAATTCTTTGTAGGCTAGTGCCTGCTAAATCTTGGAGGCTGAACCTGTAAGAAATCCTTGACTGTTTGCATAGATTTAGCTTTGTCCTCCATTTTCTTCAACACCTCTTTTGCTTTAACACCAAACAAGGTATCATGCTGTAATGGAGCATCTAATAATTTTGCTTTAACATGATCAGGCAGATTCTGTTCCTTTAACCAATCATGCCTCCTAATGACAGCACCCGTAACAGCGGCCCTGCAGGAGGCCTCCAGAGAATCAAAACCACATTGCAAAGTATGCTTTCCCACTTGTTCAGCTGCATGCAATAAACCCTGCATTTCTTTGTTTTCTGCACATTCAGAATTTATCAACATTTTCTGTTTAATGTTGACATAATATATTCCTGATATTTAAGCATATGAAACTGACAATTTATAGCCCTCTTAGCCAAGGTAGCAGAAGTGTAAATCTTTTTTCCCCCATCTGTCCAGTGCCCTAGAATCCCTGTCAGAGGGGGTAGGGTTTTTTGCAGTGGAAGCCTTGACCCCCCTTTGGGACCCTGTGAGATAGTTTCTGGGTCAGCAGCAGGGTTCTTAAAAAGAAATTTATGTGAATCAGGAACCCTGTAGTACCTGTCTGGCTTAACAGGAGCTGGAGGTAGAGAGTCAGGAGTCAGACTGGACTTTGAAAATACATCTACAATGTCTAACACAGGAGGAATAGCAAGGGGCCTGTGGTGAGGAAGTAAAAAAGTCTCTGAGCCTTTTCTTAGATTCTGAATAATCTTGGCTCTCCCAGTGGAAATGCTCCCTAATGGTATGCAGAGTTTCCCCAAAAGAATAATCCTCAGGAGGAGAGGCTGAAGGGATAGATTCTTCAGCATCAGTATCCTCATAGGGATGAAGAGAGTATTCCTGATCAGAAGAGGAATACGAAGAAATGGTAACCTGATCTGAAGATTCATATTCTGTCTCTTGCCTAGGTCTCTTATCAGGAGGGGGATGAGAACCCCTGATCAAAGTAATTAGGTCTTCGGCCATTTTGAAGATCTGTTTTTTAGGCATGGAGGCCTGTCCATGGGGCTGTTGTACTTGTTTCTTTGTCTTTAGAAGTGCTTTAGTCTTTGCCTTTGAAGCTGAAGTCGTTTTAACATACAACTGTGTAGGCCTGAAAACACCCTCAGAAGCCGATGCCTGCTCAGCGGCTCCGGACCCATCTGAGGGAATAGTTTCCGAGGTTCCAATACCTTGAGTTTCCAGCAACGGGGTACTTAGCTTTTAATGAAGACTTTGGATCTGAAATTCAAACACGAAAATCTCATGAGTCGGCCAACTGGCACTTGCGAACTGCTTTTGCTTCGGGCACTGCGCGGCAAGAAAGACTAAAGACGCCGGACCTAGACTTTGGAATTCAAGCTGACTGCGGGTAGCCTGCCAGCAGGATAATCCAATTGTAATGACTGCAACAGTGAAACACGAACATTAACAAGGTATGAATGAGGCAAGGGAAGGGGAGGAAGAAAATAGAAAAAGGAATTTGAGAAGGGAAATAAATAAACATTGTGAAGGTAGGGGAAGGAAAACAGAGCAAGGAAAGAGAAATGAAGGTTGCCAAGATACAATATGGTGGGGTAAACAAGTAAAAGAAGCAGGTGAAACAATGGAAAAAATGGTCATCTTGGGACTTAAATGGGATAACCAACTTCATCAAAAGATGAAGGGTGATGAGATACTGGAAGACAGGTGCACAGTTCTGTGCATTGCAAGAAACTCCCCTTCACGTCAAAGGAACATGTTAGCCTAAACAGGAGCAGGTTTAAAGTATTGCGTATCTCTGTGGTAAACAAATGACAAACAGGGACAGCATGGTTAGAGGAAATGCATTCCCTTCAAGATAGATGAAGTAACTCAGGATACAAGAGGGCAATATGCAGGAGTGAAAAGGTGACTTGAGGGCATACAGTTAACATTAACCAGAGTCTCCGTCCCTGTCCAAAACTTCAAAGCTAGCACTTTAAGAGAAATATTAGTAGTGTTAATTGTCCTTCAGGAGACACTTGATAAAAAGAGATGGGAATGAAGTTACAAGTAGGAAGCATACAGTGGTGGTGGGGGGGGGGGGGACAGAGGAGAAGTAAAGCAGGGAGATTTTTGGTCAACATTTATGGTAAGGATGGGAAGGATAAATGGAAGATGAGTGAGGAGAGGAGTTGAAGGACTGATACATATATACATCCTATAGATATAAAAAGCTGGTCAAGAATAGACAGGTTATATATTAATCACCCAAACAACCAATGAAAAAAAGAATATATGTATACAACAAAAAATGTCCAGGGCCCAAAAAATAGCAAAGCAATTTATTAGAACCTCTAGCACCTCGGCAGCACTGCCTTCAATGGAGGTAAAACCAGTTCTGCAATACAAACTCAAATACATAGATAACTTAATTTTTGTTTGTAAAGGGGGCCAGAAGCAGGTTCAGTATTTTTTAAGCAATTTACAGTGCAATAAGTTTGGTTTGCAGTTTGATGGTCCACAGTATGGCAGAAGAGTAACATTTTTGTATTTATATTTGGAAGCAAGTTTTGATGGGAAAGTAATAGCTAAGATTTATAGGAAGCTTGAGGATGGCATTTCTTAGATGCTCATAGTTGCCATCCCCTGCATTTGTTGAAACCTCTGCCATATGGTGAATTAGTAAGGGTAAAAATATTATGCAATAATACTGTAGAGGAAGACTGTGAACTTAACAAAACAGAATGTTTATTTAAAGGGGATATAATTAACATGTAGTGACCGATTTCTTCTTTAAAGTTAAACAGACTAAGTTAGATACATACAGATATAATAATTGAATGCAGACAGAGGGGTTTAATAATAATCAGCAACAAATGTATGTTATTACTTATGATTCAAGTGATCAGGTTGAAAAGATTATAAAATATTATTGGGGCTTCATATTCAGATGTAGAGAATTTCACAATAGGTTATGTTGGCATCCTATATTTTCGAACCGTAGCAGTATCGTGCCCTGCACCAAAAATATCTACGGTAGCAAAGACATGATAGTACATAGTAGGTTTATTGTTCCTAAAGAGAAAATAAATAGAGGATTGGTCATAATGGATACATTTCCATGTTGTAATTGTATAATTTGTAGATTTGAGGTTAGGACTTTTGATAAAATCAATAGTATATATGTTAAAGGAAGTGGAAGATTTTGCTGTAATAATGAATGTATTATATATGCTCAGAAGTGCCCTTGTGATAAGTTTTATGCTGGTGAAAGCAAGAGGGCTTTCAAGTTATGGTTACAGGAGCATTTAAGAGAGAGAAAAATGGGAAACCTGAAAGCTCTCTTGCTACACATTTTAAACAATTTCATAGTGTTAGTCCAGAGGGGCTCCAGGATACAATTTTGGAAAAAATTATTTCAAGGTAAAATGGAGTATAAACTATGAAGGCTTATATAAAGAAACTATTTATTCTTAAGTATGGTACCGGTCAACATGCAAGATTTAAATAGTTTTTTGTTTTAAAGTGTTTGATAGTTTGAGTGGTTTTATTGTTACTGCAACTTTAAATCTTACAATCACAGTATTGGTGCTGTGACATTAGCAGAACAGAACACCAATTTAAATTTGTGGGAATTTTTAAATTACAAGGTCTTCTGAAGAAGTTTGTTTTAATACAAACGGAAAGCGTTTATTTGACTTTTGCTTAAAGCGTTGTATAATCAGTTTATAGAGTAAATATCTCTGTTAAAGTTCAACTTTGCAAGCTGTCATTTGTTCGGTTTCCAAACTTTGACAGTGTTGAGACCATACACTCTTTAGGTACCATTGTAGTTTCCTCATATGCAGTCTGGCATATGGAATTAGTAGTATGCAAGATGCCATGTAGCCCAAGGCCTGCAGAATTTTTCTTGCAGGGAGTTAGGTCTTTGTTGCCATCAATTGAAAAAGTATGGAGTCAGTTGTCCTTGCTTGTCTGGTGTTCGATAAGACATCTGGGCCGTTGTGTTCAAGCTGGCACCCAGGAATATCTCTTGTGAGGGCACTGGTTTTGATTTCTTTTCGTTTACTGTGTACCCCAGGCAACTTAACTTTTTTACAAACGCCAGATGCTTTAGAAGAAAGTCCTTGCTCTCTGCTTGAATCAGGCAGTTGTCCAGGTACGGGTAAATCTGAATTCCTTTCTGTCTGCAAAATGCAATTACTGGTGCAAGGCACTTTGTGAAGACCCTGGGCACAGTAGAAAAGCCAAAGGGCAGTGCAGAGAATTGATAGTGCATTGAACCAGCTATGAATCTGAAGTATCTTCTGCAGTTTTGTCTGATAGGGACATGCAGGTATGCCTCCTTGAGGTCCAAGGTCACGAGCCAAGCTTACATGCCCAGCATGGGAAGAAGCAGCAGTAATGTTAACATTTTGAATTTCGGAACATCCAGGTAAGTGTTTAGAGAAGAAAGATCCAGAATGGGCCTCCAGGCTTTGTCTTTTCTGGGAACCAGAAAGAGTCTCGAGTAAAATCCTTGTTCTTGTTCCTGTAGTGGTACGTTTTGAATAGCTCTCATGTCCATGAGTGCTGTAATTTGTTTTTGAGCCTCTGCCCATTGATTTGATGGCAGATTTGGCATTCCTTTTAACCTTGGCAGAGTGTGAAAGTGGAACCTGTAACCTTGAGATACAATATTGAGAACCCATTTGTCTTTGGTGATCATATGCCAATTGTGATAGAAAAGTGCCAGTTTTCCTCCCAAGGGGACTGCCAAGAGAGAGCTGTTTGGCAGCTGTAGTGGGAAGTCATTGGGGCTGCTTTTTATATGGTTGGGGCCTGTCTTCCCCTTCTTTCTGGCCTGATGCTCCCCATTGTCGAGGCCTGTAAGGACCTTGTGGTTGACCTCTACCTCTTGGACGTCTGTATCTGCCCAGGACCAATTCTTTGTTGGCCAATTTCTGCTAAATCGAGGAGGCTGAACCTGTAAGAAAGCCTTCACTGTTTGCACAGATTTTGCCTTCTCCTCCATTTTCTTTAATACCTCTTCTGCCTTAACTCCAAATAACACATCCTGCTGCAAAGGTGCATCCAATAATTTTGCTTTAACATGATCTGGTAACGTATGTTCTTTTAACCAGGCATGTCTTCTAATGACAGAGCCTGTAACTGCTGCTCTACAGGAGGCCTCTAAAGAATCAAAACCACATTGCAAAGTATGTTTTCCCACTTGTTCAGCAGCATGCAATAAATCCTGCACTTGTTTAAAATTAGGAGGATCTGAATCTGGAAGCATTTTTTGTTTCGACTGAGACATCAAAAATTGCTGATATTTTAGCATGTGAAACTAGCAATTTAAGGCACTCATTGCTAAAGTTGCAGACGTATAAACTTTCTTTCCCCATCTGTCTAATGCTCTGGAATCTCTGTCAGAGGGAACTGGATACTTTGCTGATGAGGCCTTAAGCTCTTTGGGTCCCTGAGAAAGTGTTTCAGGGTCAGCAAGAGGGCTTTTATACAGAAATTTGTGAGAGTCAGGGACTCTGTAGTATCTGTCAGGTTTAACTGGAGCTGGAGGGTAAGGAATCAGGATTTAAGCTGGATTCAGTATACACATCATCCACAATATCTAACACTGGAGGAATAGCAAGGGGTCTGTGTTGAGGTAATAAAAGGAAGTCTCTGAGCCTTTTCTTGGATTCTGAGTAATCCTGGCCTTCCCAATGGAAATGCTCCCTCATTGTATGTAAGGTTTCCCCAAAGGAGTAATCTTCAGGCGGAGAGGCTGATGGAATTGATTACTCAGCATCAGAAACCTCATAAGGGGGTAAAGAATATCCTAGGTCTGAGGATGAATCTGAGGAAATGGACACCTGGTCGGATGAGTAATAGTCTGCATCCTGTCTAGGATTTTTATCAGGAGGGGGATGGGACCCCCTGATCAGCGTGATTAGGTCTTCGGCCATTTTGAGCATTTGTTTCTTAGGCATGGAGGCCAGTCCTGGAGAATGCTGTATTTGTTTCTTTGTTTTTAAAGGAGGCTTAGACTTAGCAGAGGGTTTAATGCTTAACTGAGTAGGTCTGAAGACACCCTCTGAAGCTGCGGGTTGTTCAGCTACTTCGGATCCCTCTGTAGGGTCAGTTTCGGTAGGTTGAAAAACTTGTGCGTCCGAAGGACCAGCCATCTCCACGTGAGAGTCGGAGGCGGCCTGCGGTTCTGCAGAAGAAGTCATCAGGTGCTGCGAAGGTGCCTTGCTGAAAACTGGAGAACAGGCGACTGACCTAGAAGAGCCTTCCTCGTCAGTTTTGGGCCTCGGATGCTTGTCCTTGGTCTTTGCGCTTTTTATGAATTCCGGTCGTCGGAAGTTCCGATGGCATGGTGTAACTGAATTTTCTTCCACAATAATGTCGGCTAAAATCAAACAGACGTTTATTAGTGCGCTTGTTAAACCTAGCACAAAACCGACAACCAGTGATGTCGTGGTCTGGGCCTAGGCATGGGATGCAACAAGAATGGAAATCCTTATGCGGTATTTGCTTCACACAAGAAATACAGTAAACAACTTTTACCGACATCGGTCTGAGGCAAGAAAAAGTTTCCCCAAAGGGGTACTTGGCTTTGTAGAAGACTTCGGTTCTGGATTCGGAATGAATATCTCAGGAGTCAGCCGACCGGCACTTGCTATTGCTTTTTCTTCGGGCACCACGCAGCAAGAAAGACTGAAGAAAATGGTGTCTGCTGCATCTTATATACCCCTGTCACACTGACGTCAGGGAGGAAGCGACAGCAACCAACGCCGGACCAAGACTTTGGAACTCAGGCCGACTGGGGAACCGCCTGACGGCAGGATAACCCAAATGCAATGACTGCAGCAGTGTAACACGATGAACATCTGGAAATGTGGTCCAGTTTGTAGCATTTGGAGAAGGCATGGACAGATATCCAGGTCGCAGCCTCTAGAATGAAAGCAGTGTCCAGCCCTTTGAAGAAGGCTCCAGATGAGGCCATGGCTCTAGTGAAATGGGCTTTAATTTTAGAGTGTAGATGTTTGCCATGGTAGGTGTAACAAAAGGAGATGCCCTTGGAAATCCAAACAGAAATAGTCTGTTTTGTCACTGCTTTCCCCAGAGTTCTGGGTGAACAGACAAATAATTGCTCTTATCTCCTAAGGGACTTGGTCTTGTCTAAATAGACTCTTAGTTGTCTGTGAACATCAGGGGAATGCAGGACTTTCGCACAGTCATTCTGTAGATGTGGAAAAAAGGTGGGGAGGTGAATACATTGGTTCAGGAAGAGCTCATTGACCATCTTAGACATGGACAGGTTAGTCTTTAGGGTCACTATTCTTGTGGAAGATTAAGAAAAGGTGGGGGTGGCCATTTAGGCCTGGAGCTCTGACACTCTCCTGGCTGATGTCAGGGCCAAGAAAAGCAGTTTTCCAAGTACACTATTTTAGAGAAGCTGTAGCTGCTAGTTCAAAAGGAGCAACAGTGAGCTTCTCTAATACGTAGTTCAGGTCCCATGGTAGTGGAACTGGCCTCCTGGGGGACCTGACATGTAGTACTCCCTTTAGGAATAACTTCAATGAAGTCCGGAGGCAAGTGGAGGGTCAAGAGGCAGACAAGCAGAAATAGCAGCCAGGCGGGCCTTAACAGAAGAGTATGCCAGCCCTGCCTGCAACAATTCACACAGACAGGACAGCACTAAGTGGACTTCTCCTTGAAATGGGTCTAGCTGCTGCCTTTTAAGATTACAAATAGACACCGTTGTCCATTTGGACAGATATCTCCCTGTATTTGTTTCATGGCCTCCTGCAGGACATTAAGCACATCCTCTGTAAAGATGTCTGAAAGGGATCAAAACTCTACCACCCATAGAGTTAGGGTCAGAGATTCCAAGTGGGGATGGATTAGGGACCCCCTGTCCTGTGTGATAAGGTCCACTATGTGAGGTAACTTGTGATGACTCCCCCTGGCTATATGCAGAAGGAGGCGGAACCAATGCTGTCTTGGCCAAAAGGAAATCACCAACAAGATTTTTGGTTTGTCCTGCTGAATTTTCAACAGGACTATTTGTAAGAGTGGGAAGGGGGGGGGTGGGGGGAATGCGTAGAGAAACAACCCCTTCCCTAAGATAGAAAAGGCATCAGTTGCCCTCACTAGGGGGCTGGGTGCCCTGGTACAAAAGTGTGGAAGTTGTCTGTTCAGAAGAGAGGCAAACAGATCTATTTGCAGTGTATCCACTTGTGGGCTATGTCCAGGAATACATCCCTGTGCAGCATCCATTCGTGGGACTTGGATATGGACCTGCTCAAGGTTTCTGCCCGAGTGTTCTGAGCTAAGGGAATGTAGACCACCTGTAGGGTGACTCAATGTTGAACCACCGACTCCCAGGCCTGGAGTGCAAGTCTGCATAGCAAGTAAAATTTTGTTCCCTCATTTGTTTACATACCAGAGAACTGTAGTGTTGTCTGTGAACAACTTCAGGGGGCCTGGCTTCAGAATGTGTTGGCACGCCCTCAGTGCACAGATGATTGCCCTCTTCTCTCTAAAGTTGATGAGTTCTGTCTTGAAGGGGCCTGTCCATGTGCCTTGCACCTTAAAGCTGCCCATAGCAGCACCCCAACCCAGATTTGAGGCAACTGTGTACATCTCCTGGACTGGAGTGAAGGGATGTAAAGGAAGTCCTGGGTTGAGAGAGACTTGATTCATCCACCCAAGGATCTACTTCCTTAGGCATGGTAGGGAGGGAATTGCGTGGTCCAAGGTGTGGGAGTGTGGAGTCCATGTGGACCTCAGGTACAACTGAAGTCTCCTCATGTGTAATCTTGCCAGTGGCAACATGGGTATAGTAGAGGACATATGTCCTAGGAGTCAGATATTCTCTTGCTGTAATTGCAGTGGTGTGTAGGACAGATGGCAGATATTCCTTCAGGCTTTCCACTTTCTGAGGTAGAAGGAATGCCCTCATAACATCTGGCCTGATTCCGCACCCCAGGAAAACTTGGTCATGGGAGGGGTTGAATTTGGACTTGGAGAAATTGATGCTGAAACCCAGAGACTGTATAACACAAATGACTTTGCAGATGGATGTGTAGGTAAGTGGAGCAATCTGCCTGGATCAGGAGGTTGTCCAGGTATGGAAAAATTTGAATCCCTTGGACCCTGCAATAGGCTACCACTGGAGTCAGACACTTGAATACCCTTGAAGCAGTATAGTCCAAAGGGTAAAGCAGAGAAATGAAAACGCGAAGAACCCACAGAGAAACGTAAATACTTCCTGTAATTGGGTCTTATGGGGATATGCAGATATGCATCTTTGATGTCCAAAGTGGTCAGAAATGCCTGAGGCATTAGCAGGGGGAAGAGAGTCTGGAGTGTAAGCATGTGGGTACCTGTAGAAAGAGGTTGAGGTGGGAGAGGTCCAGGATGGGTCTCCATGGGTTGTCTTTCCTTGGGACTAGGAAAAGTCTGGAAAAAAGCCCTTTTTCTCTTTTCTGACAGAGGGACAGCTTGGATAGTCCCTTGAAAGAGGAGACTGTCCAAGACTGCGTGGAAAAGGAGTAAGTTGGTCCTTTGGTGGCTGTGTGATGCCTCTTAAGGAGGGAAAAATGATCCAAGTCATAAAGTAACCCTTTTCTATAACTGATAAGACCTTATCTGAGGTAATGCTTAGCCAGACAGAAAGACACCAAGAGTCTTTGGGAGAGGGTGATGAAATCGGGAGGGGGTGGAGAAGAAGGCAGATAGTCACAGACTACCTGCCCTGTCCTGAAACGGAGGTTTCTGAGATGGAGTAGGAGCAGGCCTGGAAGGAGGCTGCTTGCTTCCTGGAGCTCTTTTTGCTCCTAGGAGGAGGAATAGGAGTAGAATGTTTTCTGATGAACTGTGTCTTAATGGGATAATTCCTATGGAATTTAGGGACTGGAGACAAACAAATGCTTTAAATCCTGTAATTCTTTCCCATTTTGCTGAAGAGTTTTGAAAAGCACTGCCACTTTGGCTCCAAATAGGGCAGATTTGTCCAGGCGTGCATCCAGAAGTTTACTCATGATACTGGAGTCTCAGCCAAGAGTATTTTCTGAGCACTGACGCAGAAGCTGCACATCTGTCCGAGGCCTATCCAGCATCATAACTGCATCTGACTGAATGTCTTGTCACTTGCAAGCAATAGAGGGTCTTACAAGCAGATGAGGGTAGATATTTAAGCCTTAGCAAGGTAGTCTGGGAGAGCAGCCAAAAGTTTACAAACCCGAGTCAAAAGGGCCAGAGCATACTTAGATAGGAGAGTCTGGTAGTTAACAGCCCTAAAATCCAAAATGGCAGGGGTGTATGCCTTTTTGCCAATGCTTTCCAAAGTCTTACTGCCCTTATCAGTGGGAAGGACAAAGGTGGAGGATAGCAGTCTGCAGGGCTTGTCTGTAGAGACTGAAATAGTGCCAGGGTCTGCAGCAGGGCATTTAATCAGAACTTTTGGCCCCTTCTGTAACCTTAGAATAACTGTCAGGCCTTCTAGTGGTTGGGAGCTGGTTGGGATTAAGGATTTTGAGGCTGCATTGAAGGTGTCTAAAAAAGACTGGTAAGACTGGTGGAATAGCAGAAGGTGAAGGGGTAGCCATTTGTAAGAGTTCTTAGTACAAATTTTGGACCTCAGTCATTTCAATGGAGTCCCATTTAAAAAAACTCTCTCATTCGAGATATGGTTTCTCCAAAGGCAAGATCCTCTCCAGGAGGGTCTGTCTCAGCAGAGTCCTCCTTTGGGGAGGCATACCCAAGAGGGGAAGGCATTTGAGAGACATAAGAAAGGGAGTCCTCTGAAGAGAAATCTTAAGACTCTTCAGCTTCAAGTGGAAGATGATCTTCAGTTTGAGGCCTAGGGCTGATAACCAATGGGAAGCAGCTATTGAAGGCCTAAGGCCCATGAAGGCATTAAATAAGCTCTGGGAGAAAGCTTGCCAATCAGGCAGGCTGTCAGAAGGTGAAGAGGCATGTTTTGTCTTTTGTTTTCTTTTTAAGGAAAAAACAGGCCTGGAGGATGTAGGGCCTGGGTTCAAGATGGTTCTACACTGGAGGAAGGGCCAGTTTGGATGTCCATTGGGAGACAAGGTTCCCCCTCATCATCGCCTGACATCTGCATAACCTCCATGGATGTGTTTTCAGCTCTAGGTTCTGCAGCCTCCAGAATGGCAACTGCTAGATCTGAATCAGCTGGTTCTGTATGTTCCTCCAGGCGTACTTCAGCCACAGGGGAAATAGCGGGTGGAGAAGGTGCAGCAGTAGGTTCAGGCCTGGAAATTTTGGCCTTTTTTGGTGGCTTGACGGTCTGACTGGATGGCCCTTCCAGAGCCAGATGTTTTAAGATGCTGGTTTTCCAAACAGATGTTTGGGGCATGGAGATGGCTGTGAAGAGTCTTAGGAACAAAGGTCTTACCAATCGTGCAGGATTTATGGTTATGGTTGGGCCCTAGGCAGAAAAGACAGAGGTTGTGGGCATCCTTATAGGGGATGTGATGTCCGCACCTACACTTTCCTGGATGACATGAACCGCATGCAATGACCAAAATAAAAAAAAAAAGGCCCCAACGGGGTACTTCTCAATTTGAAAGATCCAACGGTAAAAATGGCAGGATGAGCTGATGTTCGACTGCTGGCAGAAAAGTTCTGAGGAAGGTATGTGCAGATGTCACTTTTATGGCCCATGCACCCTACGACCAATGTCAGAAGTCCCATGTACCTCACAGTGACTAAAGCTTTTGTACACTGGCCAGATGCTCGGGTTGCTGAGCGGAGGATAACCCAAAGGTTATGAATATTGCAACATGTGAATAGAAGGACATCAGCAATTATCAGGTTCTCCAAAGACAAGATCGTGGGTCAGATCCAACCATTTGACAGGAGCAAAAGGGAATAATTTAGGTTGGGGAATGGAGGGATGTTGAACTGGACAAAAACAAGACTACATGGATATAGTATTATAAGTACAAAGCATTTGCAAACAATTTTGTCTGCTTTCATCCGAGTCAACCTTGGAACAGATTCCTAAACTACTAAGACACCTGGGTGGTATCAAGGAAGAATGTTCCTGAGAATGGTGGAGCCAAAAGATGCAAGGGATAAGAACTGTATACCCAGTTTGTATTGACACACAAAGGAGTAAACAGTAGACCAAGTATCTGCAGCTCAAATCTCATCAATAAGAACTCTGCCCATAAAAGTATAAGTAGCTACTGCCCTCACAGAATGAGCCTTTCGTTTGTTAGGTAAAGAAAGTCCGAGTTTTTCGTACAAGACCATTACTCAATCACCTAGATAGTGACTTTCTATACTCTAACCAATTTTTGCAATAAACAGAGCAATAAAAAGCTGGTCAATTTTTCTAATATTCTTAGTCCTGTGTAAATAAAACTTGACTGGTCACTGAACATCTAGCAAATGCAGAGTACACTCTTATTTGTTACAAAATTTTGTGAAGAATACTGGTAGATTAATAGTCTGACTGACATTTATTACAGATGCCATATTTGGAAGAAAGGTAGGGTTTTTTCCCAAAGACACCATGTCTTTATAGAAGACCATATATGGAGATTTACAGGATAATGACTGCAATTCCAAAATCCTCCTTGTAGTATTAACAGCCAAAAGAAAGTTTTCCAAGAAAGATGTTTTAAGTCTACTGTAGCTCCAGGTTTGAGTTCAAGCCTGAAGTATGATAGTAACGTCCCAAGGAGGAACTATATCCATAACAGGTCTTAAAAGGAAGGTTTCCTTTAGAAAAGCTTCTGAAATCTTCAGGAAAACAGGAGCTTGATTTTGCCCAATATGAAAAAACTGTACCTTGATAGTTGAAAATCTGTATCTTTTTGAAAAACTGTGAAAAAGTCCAGGACTGATGGAAGATGAGCTGAAAATTGATCTATTCCCTTGGAAGAGGCCCATATGGCAAACCTTTTCCAAATGCAGAAAGAAACTTTTTTTGTATTTGGCTTTTGTGAAGATGAAATGTGGACCACCAAGGCAGAAAGCCTTGTATCTCTGGTCACCATCAGAACTGAAGGAACAAAGGGGTTAATTTCAGGATCTTCAGGTTTTGGTAAGGCTGCTGAAAAAGACTATGCAGAAAATTTGGATGACTGTCCATCACCCAGGGTGCATGTACTAGATGAGGCCAGGAAGCAAAACCAATCTTGCCTGGGCCAAAAGGGGCAATGAGGATTACTCGGCCTTGCACCTTCTGGCTTTCTGAAGAAAGTTTGTTGTAAGGGGAATGGGAGGAAAGACAAAGACCTGCACTTGTTTAGGTATGAAGCAAAAAGATTTCATCAAGGTTGACCACAGTGACTGAAGATGTGTCATCACTGATTGAGGGACCATTTTTGAGGAAGAAGCATCAATCTGCTCAAGTTGTCTACTAGGACACTGAAAGTCCCTAGAATGTGCATTGCAATGAGAAAGTGAAAGGAAGACATTGCTCACTGCCACATACTCATGACTTATTAGCAAAGGGGACATGACTGGGTTTCCTCCCTGCTTGTTGATGTACCATAATACCACCATGTTGTCTATCTAGATGGAGATCACAGCCTCAGGGAGAGAGTCCTGAAAGGCCTGCAACACTAAGTGAACTGCCCTCTTCTCCAAGACACTGATGTGAACACTGGCTTATGTAGGTGACAAAGAACCTTGAACCATTTTACCTTCGAAATGCCCTCCACACACAGGAAGGGAAGCATCTGTAGTTACTGATGCTCTTGGATCTAGTGGTGAGAATGGTCTACCATCTGAAACTATTGGGAGGTCAACTACCAAATTATGTGATTCCTGCAAACTGGTGTGAGATTAATCAGTGCATGTAGTGGGGAGACGTTAGGAACCACTGACCCGACAGGGTCCACTGTAAAACTCTCATGTAATATCTTGCTAGAGGGACCAGAGTAGTCAAAGATGCCATTAATCCCAGCAGGAGTGTTGAAAGATCTGAGAAGCTACTTGACGCAGAGCCAATATTCTGGATTGTCAGAGTTTGGCGCTCTGACCGTTCTTATCCAGGTGGCATGCAATGAATGCTGTTACATCAATATTAACTGACTTTGCATAACTGACTGAAATCCCTAACTTTGGGGCAAGGTGGAGCAAGTAGGCTCCATGCTACACCAAGAGACCCCTGGTTGGTGCCATAAAGAACCAATTCTCTAAATATGGGAACACCCAGAAACCTTGTCACCTGAGATACACTGCTACCACTACCATGCATTTGAACACCCAGGGGGGCTGTGGTGAGACCAGATGGCAGTACTCTGAACTAAAAATGTCTGGCTCCTAGCCAGAATTGGAGAAATCTCTTGGATCACTTTGCTGTCTTGATATGACAGTAGGCATCTTGAAGAGCTACTGAACACATCCAGCTCCCCTTCCTCAGAAAAGGTAGAATGGACTGAACATTAACCATCCAGAAGTTTGCCTCTTTCACAAACTAATTGAGGTGAATTTGGTCCAAGATTGCCATGAGGCCCTCTGTAGTCTTCAGAACTAAAAAGAACCTAGAATAGACTAGATACTGACTGATCTGGGAGGACCTGCTGGATGTCTCTCCTCTACCAATTTTTCATCTGGAATCCTTCTGTCTTTCTGTAAAGGGGAAACAAAAGGAATAGTGTAGCCTCTAGTGATTATCCTCAGCAGCCATGAAGCTTATATGATGGCCTGCCATGCTTAAGGGTGCAATGATAAGCACTTTCAACTAACTCCAGAGTGCAGTAGTTGGGCAATCCATTAGGAGCACAGATACAATTTCTCAGAGAAAAGTCCTCAAAACCCTTGATTTTGTGGTCTGTCTCTACCTGTTGGGGAGTGAGGGGGGAGGAGCGGTCTGCATTAGGGTCTTAGCTGAATCCCTGGAATTTCTGAAACCATAGCTTCTTCCCCACTTTCTGGTTCCTAGAAAAGATCTTTTGAGAGATGAAAGGAAGATTACAACTGCCTTCATGTTTCCTACTGTGAGAATTTCTTTTACCTTCAGTCAGAAGAAAGCTGAACCATCAAACTGGGAGTTTATGAAGGATGTCTTGAAGCCTTCCAGTAAGTCACATAAGCACATCCAAGCATGATGGTGGATAGCGATGACAGTGCCTGCTGCTCTGGTTGTACCATCAGCTGCAATAGTCAGCAAACACATGGATATGCTGGACACAGACTGCAGGATAGACATCTAGGGGTGCCACTGATTTCTGGATGTCCATTGGTAAGTTACCCAAAAGGTACTTGGTCAGCTCCTTTGTCAAGTCCCTCTGAAAGAAAGTCATATGGGCAAGGTAACTCAGTGCAATAAGTGTAAAGGTCGCTGAAGCATACATCCACTTCCAGATTCTGTCCAAAGCTCTGGGCTCCCTGTCAGTGGAATGGATAGATCTACTCTCCTCAGAGTTTCTTCATTGTGGTTGCCTCAACAACCATGGTATCCACTGGAGGACCCTTGCTCCAGTGTGTCCTATTTCTAGAGGCAACTCAAAATCTTGAGCTTTCTTGGTATCAGCATGACCACATCAGTTCCTTCCACTCCAGTTGCACCACTAGGTCTATAAGATCATCAGTGGCCAGTACCATGCAAGAAATAGAAGAGCCAGCTCTAACTGCCACAAGGAACACAGAATCATCCAGACAGGGTGCATACGCCCAACCCCCCTCTCCTTGTTTCATCAATTCAAGAAAGCCACCAAAGGTACTGTCTTCTAGAAGGGATAGTGGGTACCCTTCCCTATCAAAGTCCGTGTCTTCAATGACTGAACCAGGAAAAAACATGCGGTCACTAGCATGTTCAATAAAGGAGATGGAAAAAACATGCAATCAACCAAATAATTTATAAGAACTCAGTTAAGCATTTTCATCCACCAAGCAAACAGAATACTTCAGAAAAAAGCAACAAACAGCATTTCATGCACTTAGTCAACAGTAAAAAAACGTAACTAAATAACTCATCTCCGAGTGACACCTCCAGGTGCATCTGCAGTTAACTTCTACTGATGCCTCAAATATTGCTTGTTCATATTTGCAGCAATAATTCCAAAACCATGCTAGGTACAAGGTTTTAAAAGATTTCATCTTAAAGCCAACACAATGGCAAACTTGACTACATTAATATTTGACCTGTCTAGTCCAGGTAAATAGATATTAGCCGGTTTTATATTAATTTAAATAGATATAATGTTCATATTTTTCTAAATATCTCAACCAAGTAGCACAGATAGTACAGTTGTATACATATACCATAAATGTAGATGTTCAAGTGCATTCAATGTTGCAGTCATCACATTTGGGTTATCTGCTTGCAGTAGCCATCAGTTGGGCTGATTATCAAAGTCTTGGGTCCTGTGTCGGTTGCTGTCTCATCTTCCGTAACATCAGGTAGTAAGGGGTATGCATCATGCAGCCGACGCCATTACATCAGTTTTTCTTGTCCCAGATGTCAGGTGCCCCCTAATGGAAGCAATTAAATATATATACATACAAGGTTATACCTCCAACAAAAAAGCAAATACACCAAAAAGCTTTTAAAGCATGGTAAAGGAAAGTAGAGGTATAACCAAGAGAAGTCAGGAGGCTGGAGGGAGGGTAACCAAGACTGCAACAGTGAATACACTTGAACATCTATATTTATGGTAAGTGTACACAACTGTTCTATGTTTTTCACGTTTCACTGTTGCAGTCATCACATTTGGGTAGCTTCCCAAAGCTAAGGATAGGAGGAGGAATTTAGGTAGCATTAGGAACAGCTATAAGGCCCTGCAAGACTGCAGTGGCAAAGCCAGCTCTGGATTTAGAGAAAATTGGCAAATGGTAATGCTTGGTGAAAGTATGTACAGAACTCCAGGTAGCACCTTCTAGGATGTCTCTGGTAGAGACACCTCTAAGAAAGGCTGTAGGGGTAGATGCAGCCCTGGTTGAATGGGGTCTAATCCCCTGTGGGATAGGTTTTCCATGGTGCTTATAGCAGAAATGAATGCAATGGCTTATCCGATCAGAAATGGTTTACTTTGAAATAGCCTTCCCCTCTGCTCCTGCAGCAAATGCCACCAGCAGTTGTTCAGATTTTCTTTGAGGTTTAGTCCTAAGTAAAATCTAAGTTGTCTGTGTACACCTAAGGAGTGCAGTATCCGTTCTCCTTTGTTCTGTGGATTAGAAAAGAAGGTAGACAAATGAATGGACTGATTAAGAGCCACACTGGATACCACCTTGGGCATGAAAGAGGGATTGGTCCTGAGGGACACCCTATCCGCATGAAAAATGATGAAGGGCTCCACTGCCATAAGGGCCTTAATTCAGACACCCTTCTTGCTGAAGTGATTGCTAAAAGGAAAGCTGTTTTCCAAGAAAGAAATTTTAACTCTGCAGTTGCAGCTGACTCAAAAGGAGGAAGAGTGAGTTTTTCCAATACAAAGTTAAAGTCCCAGGCTGGAGTTGGGGCTCTCCTGGGTGGTCTTAAGATTTTGGCCCCTCTGAGGACCTGCTTGAGCAGTGGGTGAGAAAAGAGTGGTGGGTTCTGTGTTGTAATGAGCTGAAATGGCTGAGGCGTGAATTTTGGAGGAAAAGGAAAGGCCCACGTGAAGCATCTCAGTTAAGTATTGAAGAATCTGAGGTAAATTGGGCGCTGCTGAGGCCATCTCTTGAGTTTTGTTCCAGGCACAGAATCTTTTCCATTTTCAGCATAAGATTTTCTAGTACTAGGCCCCCTTGCCTCCAAAATCACATCCAACTCTTATTTACTGACGGATGGTAACGGAGAGATTAGGTAATTAGCCAGGCTGCCAGGTTCAGGGTTTGAAGCTGGGGGTGCAGAATCTGGCTCTCCTGCTGTGACAGCAAGATAGGGGTCTGAGGCAAGTGCCATGGGGCTAGTTGTAACAAACTGTGCAAGAGGGGGTACCAGTGCTGGCATGGCCAGTCCGGTGCAATCAGTATCATCTTTGGTTTGTCCTGTTTGATCTTTAGTAGTACTTTGGAGAGGAGAGGCAGAGGAGGAAAGGCATAAATTGATAGATTCTTCCAGCTGAAGGACAGAGCATCCACTTTCCAAGCTTGTTTGTGGGGAGTCCTTGTGCAGAATTTGTCCAATTGGTAGCTCTGGGGGAGGCAAGTAGGTCTATATCTGAGCTCCGCCATTTGTTGATTAACATGTTGAAAGTCTTTGGTTCCAGTTTCCACTTGTGTGGGTCCATGAGATTTCTGCTTAGCTCGTCTGCCAGTGTATTTAGTTTTCCTGGCAGGAATTGGGCCTGCAGATGGACTTGGTAGCTCAAGACTGTGTTCCACAGAGCCAGGGCTAGTCTGCAGAGAGGGTAGGAATGGGTACCCCCCCCCCTGCTTATGTATCACCTGACAGTGGTGTTGTCCGTCTTTACCATTAATTGTCCTGGAAGAATGTGGTCCTTGAAGGCTGTCACAGCATTCTGTACAAACATTTCATTTTGATTGATATGCAGGTGCATTTCACTTGGGTTCCATTTGCCCTGAATACACTTCCCTGCCAGGTGAGCCCCCATGCACAGTCTGATTCGTCTGTTGTTAGGGTATGGGCAGGCAGGGGGGTAGATTGAATGGTAGTCCCTTGTTTTGGTGACAGGCCTCTGTCCACCAAAGGAATTCTAACCGTAGGCAAGGTATGACAGGAATCATTGCTTCCAGATCCTGAGAATGTTGACACCATAGGCTTTTTAGATACCATTGTAGTTTCATCATATGCAGTCTTGCATATGGAATTAGTAGAATGCAGGAGGCCATTAACCCCAAGGCTTGCAGTATTTGCCTTGCAGATAGCAGGGTTTTTGTGGCCACTAATCTGAAGTAAGTTGTCAAATGAATTTGTTTCTCTGGCATGAGGAAAGCCATCTGGGAAGTTGTGTTCAAGCTTGCTCCCAGGAATATAATTTATTGAGAGGTACCAGATGTGATTTTTTTTCGTTTATGGTGTACCCCAGACAAGTTAACACCTTTTGTACAAATGCCAGATGATTCAGATGCATGTCCTGGCTTTCTGCCTGAATTAGACAATTGTCCAGGTATGGGTATATTTGAATATTTCTTTGCCTGCAAAATGCAATGACGGGAACTAGGCACTTTGTTAATACCCTGGGTGCAGTGTATAAGCCAAAGGGCAGTGCAGCCTGCTTTGAAGCGTAGGTATTTTCTGCAAGATTTCCTGATTGGAATGTGCAGGTAGGCTTCCTTTAAATCCAGTGTTGCCAACCAGGCATCTTGACCTATCATAGGAAGCAACTGAAGAGTTAGCATCTTGAACTTTGGAATCACCAAAAAGTGTTTAGGATAGAAAGATCCAGGACAGGACATCATGAGTTGCCTTTTCTGCGTACCAGGAAAACTCTTGAGTAGAAACCTTGTCTCTTTTCCTCTTCTGGTACAGTCTGAATAGCCTTTAATCTTAAGAGAAAGAGAGTACTTACTTTTGAGCCTCTGCCCACTGATTTGGGGGTAGATCTTGCCAACCGTTTGGGGTTGGTAACATGTGGAAGTGAAATCTGTATCCTTGGGAAACTATGCTTAAAACCCATTTGTCCTGGGTAATGAGTTCCCAGTTTTTTGCTTGCAGAGCAAGCTTTCCCCCTGAAGGAGCTGTCAGTTGAGAAGTGCTTGGAAGTTTTAAAGTTAAGTCATTGAGACAGCTTACCATAAGGGGAAGTCTTACTACTCCCTGATTTGGAAGTGGACACCCCCCACTGCTTAGTCCTGTGCATACCCTGGGACTGAAGTCTGGGTGTTCTGCTGCTTCTGGGTTTGAACTGAGAAGGCCTGGAAGAGGCAGGAAAGGACCAATTTTTTGAGGGCCAATGCCTACTAAATCTTGGAGGCTGCACTTGTAAGAAATCTTTAACAGTTTGCATAGATTTAGCTTTTTCCTCCCTTTTTTTTTTTTTTTTTTTTTTTTTTTTTAAGAACTTCTGCTTTTTTGCCAAACAGGAGGTCCTGATTTAAGGGAGCATACAGCAATTTAGTTTTAACATGATCTGGCAAAGATTGCTCCTTAAGCCAAGCATGCCTTCTAAGAACGGACCCGGTGACAGCAGCCCTGCAAGATGCCTCTAGTGAATCAAAACCACATTGCAAAGTGTGTTTTATGACCTGTTCAGCAGAATGCATTAAATACTGTAAATCCTTATTTTCAGCACAATCAGGAATCAAAATCATTTTCTGTTTAAGCAATCCAATAATATGCTGCTGATACTTTAACATATGAAACTGGCAATTTAAGGCCTTGATGGCCAAGGTTGCAGAGGTGTATACCTTCTTACCCCATCTATCCAGGGCCCTGGAATCTCTGTCAGAGGGAGTAGGATTTTTGGCAGTAGTAGTCTTAATGCCCTTGGGTCCCTGTGGAATGGTCTCAGGATCCGCAGTAGGATTTTTAAAAAGGAACTTGTGAGAATCAGGAACCCTGTAATATCTATCAGGTTTTCTGGGAGCAGGAGGTAAAGAGTCAGGGGCCAAGCTAGATTCCAAAAAGGCATAGTCAGCAATGTCCAGCACAGGAGGGATAGCCAAAAGCCTGTGTTGGGGCAGGAGTAAGAAATCTCTAAGCCTCTTTTTAGAATCAGAGTAATCCTGGCTTTCCCAGTGAAAATGCTCCCTAAGAGTATGCAAGGTTTCACCAAAAGAAAAATCCTCTGGGGGAGAAGCAGAGGGAATAGAGTCCTCTGTATCAGAATCCTCATAGGTATACAAGGGTAAATCCTGGTCCTTAGAGGAGAGAAATTTCACAATCCTGGTCAGAAGTGTCAAACAAATTCAGTCCTAGGTCTCAGAGGGGGAAGGCTGGCTTCTCCTGATTAAAAGTAATAAGGTTTTCAGCCATTCTTATCATTTTGTATTTTAGGCATAGAGGCCTGACAATGTGGTCTGGGCGTCGGTTTCCTAGGCATAGTTCGAGTTTTAGGCCTTGAAGAAGATGGCGTTGGTTTAATATGCAAGTCAGTAGGCCTGAATACACCCTCAGAAGCCGGTGCCTGCACAGCGGCTCTGGACCCAACCAAGGTACAGACATCCACAGGCTCCCCAGTTGAAGCATCTCACGGCATACCAGACTCCAAATGGGTTTCAGTAGAGGCCTGCGAATCAGAAGTAGCGGGTATCAGGGGTTGCAAAAGCACCTCATTGAGTACCGGCGAACTGGCGACTAGCTTAGAAGTGTCATCAGCAGCTTTGGACCTAGGCGGCCTGTCTCTTTATCTTTGCGGTTTTTTTTTCGGAATGTCGGTATGTCGGTAGTTGGGTGGCTTACCAAAGACATATCTGGATAATTGAACCGAATACCAAAATATTTAGAAGCGAAAATATGCCAATGATGAATAGTTCATGTTTTAAATAAGGCACAAAACTGACAGCAAGGTACGTTGTGATCACGGCCTAGGCAAGGAATACAGTACAAATGAAAATCTTTATGAGGTATTTGCTTTCCACAAGAAATACAATTATTAACTTTTACTGACTGGTTTAGAGCAAGAAAAAGTTTCCTCAACGGGGTACTTAGCTTTAGTTGAAGACTTCGGTTCTGAAACTCGAAAACAAAAATTTCAGGAGTCAGCCGACCAGCACTTGCGAACTGCTTCTGCTTCAGGCACCGCACGGCAAGAAAGACTAATGTAATGGCGTCGGCTGCATGCTTTATACCCCTGACTACCTGACGTCACGGAAAATGAGACAGCAACCGACGCAGGACCTGAGACTTTGATAATCAGGTAGACTGAGGGCTACTGCAAGCAGATAACCTAAATGTGATGACTGCAACAGTGAAACATGAAGAACATTTCCTTAGCCTCATATTAAAGCTTTCAGCTAGATGAATAAGATGCTGCTGACAATATGTAACTTGAGTGGTTGCTGAGATATCATACGTTTGTTCACAATATTACAAATAATAGTTTCTGTATTTACTCTCATAAAATTCAGTTCAAGACCTATAACCTAAAGAATACTACCCTATAAAAAATAGTTGATTCTGAAGAGTTTGCCATTTATACTTTTTTCATAATCCCTGTGGTTCCAGAGATATGAACATTTGTTTGAAATGTTTCAAATACCATAATAATGGGTGATTTCAACTACCCAAACAAACTGGGAAAACTACTCTTGTATTAATACCCTTGCTCAACGATTCCTGGAATTTATTAACTCTAATGCCCTGGATCAACTTGTCAACACTCCCACCAGTGGCAACAATATTCTGGACATGGTCATTACCAATATGGGTGACCGGTGTTCAATGCCTGAGATCAACTCCTTGCTTGCTAGATCAGACCATAAACTAATCACCCTAGACAACCACATCCCGATCCCACCCCCAAACAAGGAAACCATCACAAAAACTTTCTCCAAAGCAAACTTCACGCTACTCAAAAGTGAGGTGGCTAACTTTGCAACGTCCCTGCAGATGGACAACACAGTCGATATAGTCACGACTGCTGAATCCTACACACCTGATTGAGTGCATGGATCGTGCTATCCCCAACAAAACCAAAACGCTATCCTTCAAAATAAGGAAGCCGATCTGGTGGTCCCCTGCCATTAAACTCCACAACAGAAGGAAAAAAACTGTTGCAAAAGAAAGTAAAAACCCAGGTATGGAGGAACTCACTGATGGGCCTCAGTAAGAAACTAAGATCTCTAATAAAATCCTCCAAAGCTAATTTTGTAAGAAAAATTGTCATGGATTCCAAAGATAATCACAAGGCATTTTTTAGCTATGTCAAGAATCTCCATGGCAATACCCAGAGCTGCAACAAGCTACAACAGAACCGCACAAAAAATACAGAGCCAACTGATATTGCCAACATCTTGGCAGATAGGTTCAGTGCAAACTTTACTCCGTCTCACCCCCCAAAGGACCCATAACTATACCAGATGGTTGTAGAGCCCTGTCAATCACAAACACACAAGTAAAAACGGCACTCTCTAAAGCTAAAAACACAGCATCCATGGAACCGGACAACATTCCAGGCTGCGTCTTACACAAACTCCAAAAGGAACTAGCCCCCCACCTAAACTCCATGTTCAATCACAGCCTCACCACAGGCTATATGCCCACGGAATGGCACACAGCAACAGTTATCCCACTCCACAAAGAAGGACCCACCACAGACCCTGGGAACTATAAACCTATTAGCCTAACAAGCCTGGTCTGCAAGACCATGGAGCATATCATCATGGAACTCAAACATTAGCTCATGTCTCCTAAACCTGGTAGACGTCTTTGAAACAGTTACCAAGGCCATAGACAAGGGCAAGGTGGTCCACACAGCCTACCTGGACCTCACTAAAGCCTTTGACACTATCCCCCATTCAGGAATCATAGATAAACTCATCAGCCTTAACATAAATCCTTACGTCCCGTGATAGGTGGCCAACTGGCTCACAGACAGAACCTACACGGTGAGAGTTGCAGACTCCAGATCCGACTCCAAACCAGTGACAAGTGGAGTGCCCCAGGGTTCAGTCTTGGGACCTCTCCTGTTTGGTATATACTTCTCTGAAGTGCAAGCAAACATCAAGGGTCTATGGCTAACCAAGTTCACACATGACTACAAACTGGGTGCCATTATCGATTACCCTGCCGACGTAGATATCCTGCAAATGGGCCTCACAGAGACAAACACCTGGTGTCTAAATCATGGCCTCAAGCTAAATGCCAAAAAAGTGCATTGTTATCCCCTTTGGTAAAAACATGATACCCATGAATTACCAAATAGGGGGAAGTTCACTTAACACACAGTGTGATAAGAGACCTTGGGACCCAAGTAGATAGTAACCTCTCCTTTGATAACCACATTGCCACAGTGGTCAGAAAATCTTTCTACATGGCCCACCTAATCACAAAAGGGTTCGCATCTAGAAATTAAGAAGTCATTGTCCACCTCTACTCATCACTTATCATACCCCTCATTGAATACAATGCCCCATTTGGGATGTACCTCACAAGACACCTACAACTGAAGAGGACCCAAAAGTACCTCACCAAGAGGATTGCTGCCCTCAAACAGTTGCCATATGCCGACCAGATCAAGAAACTCCAACTCTACTCAGTTGCATAACGGAATAGAGAGGAAGAGGATAAAAGAAGGGTTGTTGCCTCAAAGGGGAAGTACAGTTGTGTAAAATCTTACCATAACAGTAGATGTACTTTTCTTTACTGTTGCAGTACTCTTTACATAAAAGATCTCATGCCAAGGATTGCCCAACATCCAACCAGTATACTAAAGCCTTTAGATTGTATTTCATCACACACATGCTCCCTTCATAAGGCATAGGGCACAAAGATGATGTAGACGTAAACGTTCAGAACTGAACTGCCCCAGGAGGAGGGGGACACCCTCAGGGACAAAGGAGAACATGCACGTCCAGAAAGAAAAAGGATAGAAGAACACAAGAAGCAAGGGCCCCTCTACCAGGACAACAAGAAAAGCACAGGGGAAAGCGCTACAGAAGAGGTGGAATGAGGGAAGGACCCAATACTGCAACAGTGAAGAGAACATTATCTACTTTTGCACTACAATTTTATGCAATTGTACTATGTCCCTTCCATACCACTGTTGCAGTATTCTTTACATAATGGAAAGTACAAAAGTGAAGAAGAAAGCTGGGAGGAGGAAGGCACAGAACAGCCCTCAACACTCATGTAAAATAGCCCTGGCAAAACCTGCCCTCACCACAACATCAAATTTATAATGCTTAGTGGAAGTACTAACAGAAAACCAAGTAGCAGCCTCAAGGATGGAACTGGTGTCCAAACCTTTGAAAAAGACACCAGAGGAGGCAATCATCCTAGTAGAATGTACCTCTACAGAGGAAGAAAGACTCTTGCCATGAAAAGGAATAACAAAAAGAAACAGACTTACAAATCTAGGATGAGACAATTTGCTTGGAAACATCCAAAGTCCTGGGAAGAAAAGAAACAAAAAGCTGTTCAGTCTTACAAATTGCCTTCATTTTATCCAAATACCACCTGAGCTGTCTATGCAGATCAAAGGTGTGAAGGACCTTCTCACTAGCAGACTGTGGAGAAGGAAACAAGGAAGGAACAAAGGAAGAAGACTAGCCTGAGTCAGGGACAACTCATTAACCACCTTGGACATAAAGGAGGGATTAGTCCAGAGAGACACCCAGTCTCTGTGAAAAACTAAAATAAAAAGAAATAGCCATGGCAGCCTGAAGTTCAGATGCTCTCGACTGAAGTAAGGGCTACCAGAAGAACAGACTTTCAAGTACAATGCTGAAAGGAAGCTGAAATAGCCAGTTCAAAGGGAGCTTGAGTCAATTTTCCACATGTAAAACTGATGTTGCAAGAAGGCTGAATAGGCTTTCTGGGAGGCCTGACATGAAGGACACCTTTAAGAAATTGTTTGACCTCAAAACGAGAGGCCAAAAGAGGACTACAGGGCAGACCAGCAGAAATTAAAAGATCAGCTTTAAGAAAATGTCAACCCATCATGGAGCAGATCACACGACAGAAAGTACAGTTTTGTACCTACCGTAAATGTAGATGTTAGAGTGTCTTCACTGCTGCAGTCATTACACTTGGGTTATCCTGCCGTCAGGCGGCCCCACAGTCGGCCAGAGTTCCAAAGTCTTGGTCCAGCGTCGGTTGCTGTCACTTCTTCCCTGACATCAGTGCGCCAGGGGTATATAAGATGCAGCCGATGCCATTTTCTTCAGTTTTTCTTGCCCCAGATGTCAGGTGCCCCCAAATAGGTAGGCAATATACATTGCTAATAACAACTACATAAAAAATGAAAACAAATTCTTTCAATTACATGCAAATACACCAAATAGGTTGTATAGGTAGTGAGGTACAGATGAAGTCCTAGGAAAAATAGTGGGGATGGAGGGTGGGTAACCTGGACTGCAGCAGTGAAGACACTCGAACATCTACATTTATGGTAGGTACAAAACTGTACTATGTGCATCGTGTTTCACTGCTGCAGTCATTACACTTGGGTAGAATCCCAAAGCTGAGGTTGGGAGGCTGGAGCTAAAAGGCATTCGGTGTGGCTATAAGGCCCTGCAGCACTGCAGTGGCGAAGCCAGCTCTGGAATTTCAGTAAAGACGCCGGTGTTAATGCTTGGTAAAGGTATGCACTGAACTCCAAGTTGCTGCTTCCAAAATATCCTTGGTAGGTACTCCTCTGAGGTAGGCAGTTGAGGTGACTGTAGCTCTGGTGGAATGAGACCTGATGTTGCTAGGCACAGTTTTTCCATGTTGCATGTAGCAGAAACGTATACAGTGTCCTATCCATTTGGAAATGGTCTGTTTTGAAATAGCTTTCCCCTGTGATCCTGCAGCATATGCTACAAACAGTTGTTCAGTTTTTCTGAAGGCTTTTGTTTTGTCCAAGTAGTAGCGTAGCTGTCTGTGTATGTCCAAAGTACGCATAAGTCTCCCCCCTTTATTCTGGGGATTTGGATAGCATGTTGGCAAATGAATAGTTTGGTTTAGGACCACACTTGATACCACATTTGGCATAAAAGTAGGGTTTGTTCTTAAAGACACCCTGTCTTGATGAAAAATGATGAAAGGTTCCACTGCCATTAGTGCCTGTAACTCAAACTCTTCGTGCTGAAGTTATTGCCAAGAGCAGAGCAGTTTTCCATGAGACCTATTTTAATTCTGCTGAATTTGCTGGTTCAAAAGGTGGTAAAGTTAATTTCTCCAAGTCATAGTTGAGGTCCCAAGTTGGAGTTGGAGCTCTATGGGGCGGTCTTATGTTTTTACCCACTCTAAGGTACTGTTTAAGTAAAGGATGCGAGAAAATTGGTGGATCTGTGTTGTAATGAGCAGAGATGGCAGAGGCGTGGATTTTAATGGATGAAAATGATAGGCCTTTGTCCAGCATCTCAGTCAAATATTGTAGTATCTGAGGAATGTTGGGGACAAGAGGGTCAAGTCCTTGAGCCTGGTTCCATGCACAGAATCTCTTTCAATTTTCTGAGTAGGATTTCCTGGTGCTAGACCTCCTGGCCTCCAAAATTACATCCATCACAGCTTTAGTGAGAGGAGTAGTCTGTTTTATTAAGTAATCTGCCATGCAGCCAGGTTTAATGTTTTGAGCTGGCTGTGAAATATCTGATTGTTTTGCTGAGTCAGAAGGTGCGGAACTTGAGGTAAAATCCATGGTGGGCCCTGAGCTATGCTCTTTAAGATTGGGTACCAGTGCTGGCCTGGCCAGTCTTGGGCAATCAGGATCATTTTTGGCTTTTCTTGTCTGGCTTTTAGGAGTACCTTTGAAAGGAGAGGCAGAGGTGGGAAAGCATATAGTTGTAGATTTTTCCAGCTGAATGAGAGCATCCACTTTCCATGCTTGTGTGTGGTAAGTCCTTGTGCAGAATTTCTGTAGCTGGCAATTCAGTGGGGAGGCAAACAGTTCTATGTCCGGGCTCCACCATTTTTGTGCTATCATGCTGAATATTTATGGATTTAATTTCCACTTGTGTGGATCCATGATGTTTCTGCTTAAGTCGTCTGCTAGATTATTTTTCTTTCCTGGCAGGAATTGTGCTTGCAGATGAACTTGAAAGGTTAGAGCTGTATTCCACAAGGTCATGGCTTGCCTGCAGAGGGGGTATGAATGAGTGCCCCCTTGCTTGTTTATGTACCACATAACTGTGGTGTTGTCTCTCTTTAGTAGTAGTTGTCCTGGATGTAAAAGGTCCTTGAAAGTTGTTAGGGCATTTTGTACAGCTAGCATCTCTTTTTGATTGATGTGAAGATGCCTTTGTTCTGTGGTCCACTTGCCCTGAATACGTTTTCCTGCCATGTGTGCTCCCCCCAGGCGTAATCCGAAGCATCTGTTGTCAGTGTCTGACTGGCTGAGGGCTGAGTGAAAGGTTGTCCCTTGTTTAGGTGACATGCCTGTGCCCACCATCGACACTCTTGTTGTAGGCAATGAATAAGTGGTATCACTGTTTCCAGACTGTGACAGTGTTGAGACCAAACATTCTTTAGGTACCATTGTAATTTCCTCATATGCAGTCTGGCATATGGAATTAGTAGTATGCAAGATGCCATGAACCCCAAGGCCTGCAGAATTTTTCTTGCAGGGAGTTGAGTTTTTGTTGCCATCAACTGAAAGTATTGAGTCAGTTGTCCTTGTTTGTCTGGCATGAGATAAGCCATCTGGGCCATTGTACTTAAGCTGGCACCCAGGAATATTATCTCTTGTGAGGGCACTAGTTCTGACTTCTTTTCATTTACTGTGTACCCTAGGCAAATTAGCAAGTTTTTACAAATGCCAGATGCTTTAGAAGAATGTCCTTGCTTTCTGCTTGAATAAGGCAGTCCAAGTATGGGTATATTTGAATCCCCTTTTGTCTGCAAAACGCAATTACTGGTGCCAGGCATTTTGTGAAGACCCTGGGCGCAGTAGATAAGCCAAAGGGCAGTGCAGAGAATTTGTAATGCGTTGAACCTGCTAAGAATCTGAGGTATCTTCTGCAATTTTGTCTGATACGGACATGCAGGTATGCCTCCTTGCGATCCAACGTTACAAGCCAAGCCTTCTTGCCCAGCATGGGAAGAAGCTGCTGTAGTGTCAACATTTTGAATTTTGGAACATCCAGGTAAGTATTTAGAGAAGAAAGATCCAGAATGGGCCTCCAGGATTTGTCCTTTCTGGGAACCAGAAAGAGTAGAGTAAAATCTTTGTCCTTGCTCCTGTGTTGGTACCTTTTGAATAGCTCTCATTTCCATGAGGGCTGTAATTTGTTTTTGAGCCTCTGCCCATTGATTTGGTGGCAGGTTTGGCATTCCTTTTAGCCTTGGCAAAGTGTGAAAGTGGAACTTGTAACCTTGAGATACAATATTCAGAACCCATTTGTCTTGGGTGATCATATGCCAATTGTGAGAAAAAAGTGCTAGTTTCCCCCCCAAGGGGGCTGCCAAGAGGGAAGTGCTTGGCAGCTGAAGGGGGGAGTCATTGGGACTGTTTCCTATAAGGAATAACTTATAATTATATAATTATAACTAAAAAAAACAAAAAAATACTTCTGCTTTCCTAACTTTCTTAGCTAATTGTTCCAGTGATCAGATTTGCTGATCCTTGGCTTTGTATTTGGTTCCTGTGTTGCTCCATTTTCTTGTGTGGCCTGAGGGAAGTTTCTTTACTCACCAGTGAGAGTGGGGAGTACTGAGCTGCCTGTTTGTCCTCAGAGGAGAGGTTAGAGACAGCAACTGGTAATTCATTGGCCATTTTGGGTCATTTCCTGTTTTTCCAGCCCCCTGCTATAAAGCACGCTTTGGCGGGCTTTTCTGGCATTAGAGAACTTGGCATAGCTCCTCGTGGTCCCCTGCATAGTTCCTAAGGCAGCAGAGAGCAGAAAAAGCAACTTTCCTGATTATAAGTATTTTTTAAGCATTTTTTATTGCTTTTTTCGACCTTTTGTGCATTTCGACCACTGTTTGTGCTTATATTATTGTTATATTACCTGTTTTCTCTGTTTTTCTGAGCTTAATTTGCTGACTGCACTTCTTAGCTAAAGTCTTGCTTATAAGTTAACAAACAGGCTAATACACTCAAGTGTACTAGCCTTTGATAGCATTTAGTTGAAAAACCAAGCATTAATGTATTTTCTGTCTGTGTGTGTAAAAAAAACTAAAAAAAACAAAAAAATACTTCTGCTTTCCTAACTTTCTTAGCTAGTTGTTCCAGTGATCAGATATGCTGATCCCTGGGCTTTGTATTTGGTTCCTGTGTTGCTCCATTTTCTTGTGTGGCCAGAGGGAAGTTTCTTTACTCATCAGTGAGAGTGGGGAGTACTGAGCTGCCTGTTTGTCCTCAGAGGAGTGGATAGAGACAGCAACTGGCAATTCATTGGCCATTTTGGGTCATTTCCTGTTTTTTCCAGCCCCCTGCTATAAAGCACGCTTTGACGGGCTTTTCTGGCATTAGAGAACTTGGCATAGCTCCTCGTGGTCCCCTGCAAAGTTCCTAAGGCAGCAGAGAGCAGAAAAAGCGACTTTCCTGATAAGTATTTTTTAAGCATTTTTTATTGCTTTTTTCGACCTTTTGTGCATTTCGACCACTATTTGTGCTTATATTATTGTTATATTACCTGCTTTCTCTGTTTTTCTGAGCTTAATTTGTTGACTGCACTTCTTAGCTAAAGTCTTGCTTATAAGTTAACAAACAGGCTAATACACTCAAGTGTACTAGCCTTTGATAGCATTTAGTCGAAAAACCAAGCATTTACTGTATTTTCTGTCTGTGTGTAAAAAAAACTAAAAAAAAACAAAAAAATACTTCTGCTTTCCTAACTTTCTTTGCTAGTTGTTCCAGTGATCAGATTTGCTGATCCCTGGGCTTTGTATTTGGTTCCTGTGTTCCTCCATTTTCTTGTGTGGCCAGAGGGACGTTTCTTTACTCACCAGTGAGAGTGGGGAGTACTGTGCTGCCTGTTTGTCCTCAGAGGAGTGGTTAGAGACAGCAACTGGTAATTCATTGGCCATTTTGGGTAATTTCCTGTTTTTTCCAGCCCCCTGCTATAAAGCACGCTTTAGCGCGGAGTTGCCACGGGAGCACACAAGAGCAGCGGCGGTTAATCAAGGTTAAACTATTCGGGCTACCTAAAGTCCACTCTTCAAATTTTCCCTTAAAACAGCCTTCCCTGAACTGTACTGCTGATCTAACCAGCGTATTCTATATCTAAAAAGCTCAGCTATAGTAGAATATTCTCTATCTGTAAGCCTAGCACTTGCTCCTAAAGTACTTTTTACTTGATATAGCACTTTTATTATACATAGTACCTCACCAGCCAAAAACCCCATTCGATCACCCACATCCCCCGGAGTCTTTTTAAAGTCCATGTCTATTCCTTGTAGCATGTCGAGGGATCAGTTGCTAGTGTCCTCTCCTGCTCAGCTGGTGAATCTGGGAATATTGAGGCAATGTTACAATTGTCTCATGTACACGGACAACCCTCTCCTTCTCCCACAAAACACAAATACATGCGAGAGATGCAACTATATATCCAAACTGGAGGCTGAGCTCTCTCAACATAGGACTGGTAAGACCAGACAGGAGGAGAAGGTAACCACACACACCACAAACCCAGTCTCACATAGTACTATCACAACTTCAAATCATACACATAAATACACAAAGACATATTCGGAGGCTCTGATCAAAAATCTACCAAAACAGCAGAGGCCACCAAAGCAGACACCCAAACAACTGCCACCTCAGGACAAAACACATGCAACACATAGACCACATAGTCAGTGTGCCAAACAGTCACAGCCCTTAAGGCCAAACACAATGCCAGACACACTCGTCATTGGTGACTCCATAGTCAGACACACTGACGTCCCGCTCACCAGATTGAATAAGGAAAAGGTCACAGTAAGCTGCCTGTCGGGCGCTAGAATCCGCCACATAATGCAAGCACTCAGGTCTCTCAACAGCAGGTACAAGTACGACTCTGTCATTGTCCACGCTGGTGTGAACGACCTGAGACGTCATTGTCCACGCTGGTGTGAACGACCTGAGACGTACCTCCTTGGACTACATGAAAAGAGACATAGAGGAGCTCTCTGATTATGTAGCCCAGGCAGGTATGACCCTGACCTTGAGCAGTATCCTACCTTCACCAAGAATGATGCCACAATACAGAGACAAGATGATCAGCTTTAATAATTGGCTTAAACTCTGGTGTCATTCAAAGGGGATCCAATGTCTGTCTGCCTGGGATGACATGCTGGACAAGCCACGCTGCTTCAAGGGACGGCTTGCACCTGTCACCCTGGGCTTTCGGATATTGGCAAAGGCTCTTGCCACCCCATAGTGCCTTTTTAGGCAAGGCTCAAATTCTAAACCTACCACCCTAGAACACAAAAAAGGAAAAAACTAAGGGTAATGCTGCTCAATGCCAGAAGTCTCAACCTCAAGATGCACGCACTCGAGGCCCTTCTCAGTATGGAGAACATCGATGTCTGTGCTGTGACTGAAACCTGGTTCAAGGCTCCGAGAGCACCCGGCACTATCAGGCTTTACCTCATATCATGCGTTCCGGCCCCAAAATCCGGACAACACCAAGAAAGGAGGGGGGGTGTCTATATTCATCAAGAACACCCACACCTCAAGGTTGGTGGCAACGCACGATGCATCTGAGACCATCCAGGTGCAATTAACCATAGGCAAGACTGCTCTGCAATTTGTAGCATGTTACAGGCCACCCTCTCAATCTCAGGAACCTCACATAGCTTTCCTGAAAACACTGGAGGGGATAAATGTATCTCCAAACACCATCATACTAGGTGATTTCAACTACCCGAATATAGACTGGGATCACTACTCAAGCCCCAACACTCTAGCCCAAAGGTTCCTAGAGTTCATAAACTCAAATGCCATGGAACAGCTAGTCAACATTCCCACAAGAGGAGATAACATACTAGATCTCATCATCACGAACATGGGGTCACAATGTTCAACACCGGAAGTATACCCTTCACTGGTGAGATCAGACCATAAACTAATCTCACTGGAAGTCCACATCCCGCCCCCACCTGAGATAAAAAAGACCACAGTGAAGAACTTCTCAAAAGCAGACTTCACACTTCTAAAGGCTAGTGTGGTCTCTTTTATGGCCCCCGAGACTGCAGAAACCATTACTCAAACCGCTGAATCACTTACAAATGCCTTCTACCAGCACCTACAGGACTGCATGGATCAAGCAATCCCAAACAAAACAAAGACCCTTTGTACCAAAGGCAAGCGTCCAGTTTGGTGGACCCCAGCCATAAACAAGCTCTACAACAAAAGGATGAAGCTACTACAAGCTAGAGCAAAATCCTTAAAAGGGAAAACACCCTTGATCATTATAAGTAAAAAATTAAGATCTCTCATAAAATCATCCAAGGCAAATTTTGAGAGAAAAGTCGCTAAGGACTCAAAGGACAATTATAAGGCCTTCTTTAGTTATGTTAGAAACCTGGGAGGAAACTCGCAGATATGCTCAGAATTAGTTCAAAATTATGTAAAAATTACTGAACCTACAGACATTGCCAACATATTGGCTGACAGGTTCAGTGCAAACTTCTCCCCCCCCCCCAAAAGGTGAGATATCTATACCAGAGAATTATAGCCCCCCAAACATCTCAAACGCTCAGGTGAGAACTGCTCTCTCCAAGGCAAAAAACACAGCATCCATGGGACCAGATTGTGTCCCCGGATGTGTGCTCCATGAACTCAATGAGGAATTAAACCCGCAGTTAGAGCAGCTGTTTAATCTTAGCCTCACCTCAGGATACGTGCCTAAGGAGTGGCGTACGGCAACTGTGGTCCCACTTCACAAAGGAGGTGCCTCCACCGACCCAGGAAATTACCGTCCCATCAGCTTAACAAGCTTGATCTGCAAAGCTATGGAAAGGATCATAATGGAACTCATAAATAAAGACATAGGAGACTTGCAGACTTTGGATCCGACCCAGTTTGGCTTTATCAAGGGCAGATCATGCCTTCTAAACCTGGTGGACTTTTTCAAAACAGTCACCAAGGCCATTGATGAGGGAAAGGCAGTCCACACAGCCTACCTCGACCTGGCAAAGGCTTTCAACACAATACCCCACTCAGGTATCATTGAAAAACTCATCAGCTTAAATGTAAACCCATACGTCACAAGATGGGTTGCAAATTGGCTAAGTGACAGAACCCACAGGGTCAGAGTTGCTGGCGCAATGTCAGACTCAAAGCCTGTCACAAGTGGTGTCCCACAGGGCTCAGTCCTGGGCCCTCTCCTGTTCGGCATCTACTTTTCAGAAGTACAAGCAAACACAGGAGGATTATGGCTGACAAAATTTGCAGATGACTGCAAACTGGGCGCCATAGTTGAGAATACATCTGACACAGATATCCTTCAGAAGGGTCTTATAGAAATGGAAAACTGGTGTCAGAACCATGGCCTAAAGTTAAACGCCAAAAAATGCATAGTCATACCCTTTGGGAAAAACAAGGTTACCCCTAGCTACCATATAGGCGGCAACCCACTAAGCACAGAAGAGGTTATCAGGGATCTGGGTACCCAGGTTGACAGTAACCTTTCATTTGATACTCACGTTGCCAAAGTAGTTAGAAAAACCTTCTACATTGCCCACCTGATCATGAAGGGATTTACATCTAGATCAAGGGAAGTCATCGTCCCCCTGTACTCATCACTCATCAGGCCAATGATTGAGTACAATGCCCCATTCGGAATGTATCTGACACGACACCTGCAGCAACTGGAAAGGCCCCAAAAGTTCCTCACCAAAAGGATAAAGGGTCTCAAAAATATGTCCTATGCTGCCCGACTGAAGGAACTTCAGCTCTACTCAGTCGCTTACCGTCTGCTCAGAGGTGACCTGTGCCTGACATACAAGGCCATGCCCAACCCAGAATTGATGAACGTGCTTCACCTCAAAAAATCTAGATCCCTCAGAACTACAAGGGCGGGAGACTTAAACCTTGACACTGTCATTAATAGGACGTGCTGGAGGGACAGATTCATCACCCAGAGACTCCCTATGCTGTGGAACAAAATCCCGGTACATATGAGGCAGAGCACCTCGCTGGCTTTGTTCAAGAGAAATCTTGACCAATGGATGGGTGATTGCAGATATACCCCAGGGATTATCTCAGTGTCACTGCTTGACAGAGGCACAGCAAAATAATGGGCATAGTATCCTCCAAACTAAAGGGGTGGCAAAAGCCACAAAACTCTGGCTAGGCTTATAAATGCCCTTGGGCAGATAGCCTAGCATGAACCTATAAGGTTGCGGCCTGTCTTCCCCTCCTTTTTGGGTTGACGCACCCCATTGTCAAGGTCTATAAGAACCTTGTGGCTGACCTCTGCCTCTTGGACGTCTGCATCTGCCCCTTTGAGGTCAGTCTGTAACTGGAAAGGACCAATTTTTTGTTGGCCAATTTCTGCTAAATCGAGGAGGCTGAACCTGTAAGAAATCCTTCACCGTTTGCATAGATTTTGCCTTATCCTCCATTTTCTTTAATACCTCTTCTGCCTTAACTCCAAATAAAACATCCTGCTGCAAAGGTGCATCCAATAATTTTGCTTTAACATGATCAGGTAAACTTTGTTCTTTTAACCAAGCATGTCTTCAAATGACAGACCCTGTAACTGCTGCTCTACAAGAGGTCTCTAATGAATCAAAACCAGATTGCAAAGTATGTTTCCCCACTTGTTCTGCGGCATGCAATAAATCCTGCATTTCCTTAGAGTCAGGAAGTACTGAATTTGGAAGCATTTTTTGTTTTAATTGAGACATTAAATATTGCTGATATTTAAGCATGTGAAACTGGCAATTTAAGGCCCTCATTGCTAAAGTTGCAGATGTGTATACTTTCTTCCCCATCTGTCTAATGCTCTAGAATCCCTGTCAGAGGGAACTGGATTTTTAGCTGTAGAGGCCTTTAACCCATTGGAACCCTGGGAAATAGTTTCAGGGTCAGCAACAGGGCTTTTATAAAGAAATTTGTGAGAGTCAGGGACTCTGTAGTATCTGTCTGGTTCACTGGAGCAGGAGGCAAAGAATCAGGATTTAAACTGGATTCAGAGTACACATCATCCACAATGTCTAACACTGGCGGAATAGCAAGGGGTCTGTGCTGAGGCAATAAAAGGAAATCTCTGAGCCTTTTCTTGGATTTGGAGTAATCCTGGCCCTCCCAATGGAAATGCTCCCTCATGGTATGTAAAGTTTCCCCCAAAAGAGTAGTCCTCTGGAGAAGAGGCTGAAGGAATTGATTCTTCAGCATCAGAATCCTCATGGGGTAAAGAGTATCCCTGATCTGAGGAGGAATCCGAAGAAATGGAAACCTGGTCAGATGAGTCATAATCTGCATCCTGTCTAGGTCTTTTATCAGGAGGGGGATGGGAACCCCTGATCAGAGTAATTAAGTCTTCAGACATTTTGAGCATCTGTTTCTTGGGCATGGAGGCCTGTCCTGGTGAATGCTGAACTTGCTTCTTAGTTTTTAAAGGGGTTTTAGACTTGGCAGAAGATTTGATGGTCAGTTGAGAAGGTCTGAATACACCCTCTGAAGCCGAGGGCTGTTCAGCTGCTCCAGATCCCTCTGAAGGGTTAGTTTCGGTAGGCCCTCAATCTTGAGTATCCGGAGGCCCAGCCATCTCCACGTGGGAGTCGGAGGCGGCCTGTGGTTTTAAAGAAGCGGTCGTCAGGGGCTGCGAAGGCACCTTGCTGAAAACTGGAGAACCGGCGACTGGCCTAAAAGAGGCTTCATCGTCAGTTTTGGGCCTCGGATGCCTGTCCTTGTCTTTGCGCTTTTTGTGTATCCCGGTTGTCAGTTGTTCCGATGGCATGGTATAATTGAATTTTCTGCCGAAATAATGTCGGGCAAAATCAAACCGAAGTTTAATAGTGCGCTTGTTAAACCTAGCACAAAACAGACAACCAGTGACGTCGTGGTCTGACCCTAGGCATGGGATACAGTAAGAATGAAAATCCTTATGAGGTATTTGCTTCCCACAAGAAATACAATTATTAACTTTTACGGACATCGGTCTGAGGCAAGGAAAAGTTTCCCCAATGGGGTACTTAGCTTTATAGAAGACTTCGGTTCTAAAATTCGAATTGAAAATCTCAGGAGTCGGCCAACCGGCACTTGCGAACTGCTTTTGCTTCGGGCACCGCGCGGCAAGAAAAACTGAAGAAAATGGTGTCGGCTGCATCTTGTATACCCTTGGCGCTCTGACATCAGGGAAGAAGCGACCGCAACAGACGCCGGACCAAGACTTTGGAACTCTGGCCGAGTGCGGGAACGCCTGACGGCAGGATAACCCAAGTGCAATGACTGCAGCAGTGAAACACGATGAACATCTAGAGGAATCTCCACCAATGAGGATTCTGATAGCAAGATCAAATATTTGACATTTGGACAAGTACGATTTTTCTGGTAGTGGGTTTTATGGCCTCCTGGAAAACTCGGTGCATGTCCTCAAAAAAGAGGTGCCAAAAAGGAATCAAAACCCTATAACCCACAGTGTCATTTAAAGAGCTGATACGTGAGGATAAGAGATCCTAGTCATGTGTAAGAAGATTCACCCTGTGAGGTAACTTATGGTGATGGCCCCTGGCCAAGTGTTAAAGGGGGAACCAATCCTGTCTGGGTCAAAAGGGAGATACCAGCAAGATTCTGGGAGAGTCCTGCTTACTTGTGTGCAGGACTCAAGGCAACAGAGGAAAGGGGAAAAAACATGCAGAAATACTCTTACCACTACCCAAGCAAAAGACAGAGCATCCACTTCCCAAGCCAGAGGACTTGGTACTCTGGAACAGAAGAGAGAGTTTTCTGTTCAGAGGGAAGGCAAAAAGATCTACCTGAGGAATACCCCATTAACGAACTTTGTCTAAGAACACATCTCTGTTAAGCATCCATTCATAAGCATGTATTCTTATGAATGGATGCTTAAGCATGTATGCTGGAACTGCTCAATGACTCTCCCATTAGCTTGTGCTCTGAAGGTATGTGGACCATCTGAAGAGTCACTTGATACTGGACAGCTATATACCATGCCTGAAGAGGTAATCTGCAAAGAAGATAGGACTCCCCTCCCCCATTTTTTGATGTACCACATTACATTGGCATTAAAGGGGGCCAGGGTGGAGAAGGGAATGAAAAACTTGCAGAACCACAAGTAGAGCGCTCATCTCTTTTACTTGGATATGATCTGTCCTCTGACAAGGAAGACAAACACCCTGGACATTTAGAGGGCTACAAGAGGTCACTCCAAATCTGATTCATCTGTGTACAGTTCTTGAGATGGAACTTAAATCTGGAAGGGAAGCCCTGGATTGAGAGAGAGTTGGTGACTCAATCAGTAGTTTGAGACAAGGGATTCCAGATGGTGGAAATGTTGAAGCCACACTGATTTGAGGTACCACTGTAGCTTTTTCAAATGAAGCCTGGCGAGAGGAAGCATAAGAACAGTGAAAATCAGACACAAGAACCTGGAGAAACCTCCCTGGCTGTAAGAGAGGACAGAGGAAGGAGAAACTGAAAAAGGTGTGTGGCGTCCCCTCTCTGGGCCAATAATCAAGGAGCCTTAATCCTCACCACTGACACTGAAGAGGGATGTTCACTTGGAACAAAACAGATACACACAGTATTTTCAGATGCAGCTTTCTGCACCAAGCACTACTACCTTTAAGAGCATACAGAGAACACACTCAGTCCGGGGTCTGGATCTCTCTCTCCAGGACCCCAATGAGACTCAACTGGCACAGCTATAGAGTCCTCAGCCAAGTGTCCAAGCCAAGTCCTCCAGCACCCTCTCTGTGAAACCAGTGCTTCGTGTCCATGCTCCAGTCAGCTAATACACACACACACACCAGAAAGGCTAGTACAGATTTCCTAGCTATGCTCCTCCTACCCAGACTATAAGGTAGTACTATAAGGTACCCTGCCACCAGACACTTCAAAGCCAGCTACTCTAGAGCTCTTACAACTGTACCATATTATACTGAGTGAAATTAATACTAATACAAATGATAGTGTTTGACCAAAGCAGTAAGGCTTTCAGGAGTGGTCACAGAGTCACCAAATAGATACAAGTAACCTCAGTGTTTAAAATACCCTCTACAGGACCAGCCACAATGAGAAGTTTAAATATATTTAATAATAAATAATAAAAGAACATGAAAATACTAAATATCTATTTACAATAAACACCAGAGTTTCATTCACAGGAAATATTAAATTAACAGAGATGAAAAGATTCACACAGAGACAGAAAACACTGCTTAACCAATCTCATTGTATTGTCCTGACTGAGCTAAAGAATTACTATTCCCTGGTACTTACTAGAGCAAGGAAAAATGTAGGTGAGGAGCCCTTCTTTGCCAGTTTCCAAAAACATAGTGCCCTGATACTTCAGTCTCATCCAACAGTAAAACATTTTAGTGATGGATTATAGAATGACATCATCACACAACTGGTCACCTGATTTCTGGTTCCCCGTACTTACCCCCATTTCTAGAAACTGAACCAGAATTTAGCACATGTGTTACCATGCACACTGATAGAGCTGTGCTGAGAGGTATTATAGCATCTGGAAGCTATAAATAACTTTCACTCTTCCTGCAGGTGCTAACAAACCATTTTCTGGCACAGACATTGCGTATCTGGCTGCAGCCAGAACTGTAAGATATAATCTTTATTGCCTAAATTAAGTAATTTAATTTCTTATTATTTTTCAACATTAGCTAAACTGAGATTAACATCTTCTTTTCCAGTATCATTTGTCAAAACATATACATTTGATCAGTTACAATATAGTCAGGACCCCCAGTTGGTAAATTTTTTAATGAACAGTTTTACAAATACATTTCACCACAAGCATCTGTATAAATCAGTTTGATATACAACTTGCATATAATGCTTTACAAAATTCCAAGCTGTCTGGCATATGTTACACATCCACTGCCCTACTTCTCTTGGCATAGCTGGTAATATCTCATATCACTGGCTGTCAGGAACAAAATCTTTGGCGCAGGAACAGAAGCCAACATGGGAGTACTGTACAGCTGGTACCTCAGGAAAACTGATCCTGGGATGGTGTCAAAATGAATTTCTCGAGGTTTATGGTTATCCCCAGACATAGTAAAAGAAAGTGGTAAAGTGGAGATCCCAAAACAGACTGCTGGGAGAGGGAGGCTGAAAGAGTTGGTCATTCAGACAGGAGAAAATCTGTATCCCTCAAAATCTGCAAAAGGCAATGACAATGGTAAGGCATTTGGTGAACACCCTTGGGGGAGTAGAAAGACCAAAGGGTAAAGCAGACACCTGAAAATGAAAACAAAGAGAGAAATGTAAACATTGACCAGAGTGAATGAGGAGGTGAAGGTAGACATCCTTGAGGTCCAGGGAAACCACGAAGGCCTGTGGAAGAACAGGAGGAAAGTCTAAAGAGGAGGGAAGTTTGAAGAGGAAGTATTTAGGAAGAAGGGTCCTTGAGAAAGGTGTTTAGCAGAGATCCAGAACAGATCTCCAGCAATCTTCTTTTCAAGGAACTAAAAACATTCTGGAGTAAAACCCCTTTCCAAACTAGGAGGGTGGAACAGGCTGAATGTTGTCCTGTTCCAAAAGGGACTGAAAAACCTATAGAAAATGAAGCTGTTCCTGAAGTGGCTGTAGAATGCATGAGAATGGAAAAGGGAACTCCAAATCAGGAAATACCTCTGATGAATTATAGGCAGCATCCAGGAGTCCCAGGTAATCTGATACCAATTTGGAAGGAACAGAAAAAGGCAGAGAGACAGGGGGATTTGGCCAAAGGAAAGAGGCCACCAAATGTCAAATGGAGATGGGCTTGTCCTGAAAAGAAGGCTTCTGAGAAGGAGTTGAGTGTGGATTTACTCCAGGAACACACCTAGATCCTTTCTTACAGTCTGGAAGTGGGCAAGTCTGTCTGCAGAAAAAGATGCACTTGGAACGGTAATCCCTCTGGAATTTGAGGATAGGAGAGGCAAAAATATTTAAGAGTACCTGCAAGATCTTACCCTTCGCCTGAAGGGTCAAACGGGTCAGCAAATGTCCAAAAAAAAAAAAAAAGAGTATTCTCCATATGGGCATCCAAAAGCTTGGCTTTAATATCAGGTAAAGCCTGTAGACACAGCCAAAAATAACACCTTATCAAAGAACCAAAAGCAACAGCCCTGGAAGAGGCATCAGCAGCATCATAGCTGCATTTTATGGAAGGAAAGGCAACCTGGGAAGGGTATCCAGGGAGAGAAACAGCTGAAGCCTTCCCAATCAGGAAGGTCAGAGACCACTGAAGCTACCTGAGGAATAAGGGCCAAAACATACCCGGTCATGTGGGTTTGGTAATTAATAGCCTTTAAAAAGACAAGGTGGCAGCAGTATATACTTTACCTAACCTCTCCATAGCTCGACTATCCTTATCTAAAGGAAGATGATTATTAGATGGCAAGCACTTACAAGGCTTGTCAGAGGAAACTGAAACCAATGAAGGCTCAGCAAAAGGGTGCTTATTCAAAATTTACATTCCTCAGGCACCTTGTAGAACTTGTCAGTTTTCTTAGAAATCAGAGGTTGAAAATTAGAAGCTACAGAGGCAGAAGAAAAGGTGTCCAAAAGAGCTGCCAAAACAGGAGGAACAGCAGACAGCTTGGGAGTATCCATCTGTAAAAGCTCATGAATGTCACAGACCTGGGACATTTGAATTACTCCATTATATGAGCAACAGTATTCCCAAAGGAGAATTCTTCCAGGGGGAATCAGGCCTCAAAGAATCCTCTTCCCCAGAACTGTAGTCCACCGCGGGAGGAATTTGAGAGGTGTAAGCTAAGAATTCCTCCCCAGAGTCCAAGTCCTCATCTGAGGAATCCATTTCTCTGGGCCTCCTAACAGGAGTGGAAGACCAGGGAGAAGAAGGGACAAACACACCTTCAAGAGGCTTCTAAACCATTAAAGCATTGAATAGACCCTGAATAAGATCCTGTCAATCACACTGGGGATCTTTAATAACAGAATCGATAGGTTTGTTCATTCGTGCAAGGGACATCTGCATGAAAGAATTTTGGTAGTTCAGACCCTTGTCAAGATTCAATAATCATAGATGGAATCTCTTCCCTTACCAAAATCTGAGGAATCCCTCTTGGCCCCTTGGAAATTCTCAGCTGAGGTTCCCCCTCAATGTCCATAATGGATGTCGGAAAAGCCTCAGAGGACATGCAAGAATTCGGATCCATGCTGGCCTCCAAAGGAGTTGTGACAGAGGAATGAATGCAAGGCAAGCAATGAACAGTATTCAGGGCCTTCAACAGCTTCTAGAGAGATGTCTGGGAGAGGCTGGACAGCAACTGGAACAGGCCTACACTTTTGGTAACCTTTTTGGCAGACAGCTGACCCCTGGGACTGGAGGATTTTGCCACAGTACCCTGGGACAACAGCTTAAGTTGCTAGTTCTCAGAGTCTACAGATAAGGAAGATAGGCGACTACAAAGGGTCTTGGGTACAAATGCTTGACAGATGGAGCACTGTGTATGGTCGTGGGAAGCATCTAAGTAAAAAAAGACACTGGTTGTAATGGTCTTTATGGGGAATGTGCCTCCCACACTAACATTCTGCCTTCGTGGATGACGAACTCAGGTATAATAAAAAAAAAAAAAAAAAAAAAAAAAAAGTTGGTGAAGAAACCCAACAGGACACTTATCTTATGACAGCTTGGTTACCAGCAAGGTAAAAATGCATTCAGACCATCATTTGACAATGGCATTTGGACCGGTGGCAAAGAAGTTCTGAGTGTTTGTGTCCATATACCACCTTTATGCCCGAACGCCTTTTATGGGGAGCACGTGTGATGTACAGCGCCATTAAAATCTAAAGGCTTTGGTATACTGGCCAAACACTGGGTTATCCCTGGCAGGAGATCCCTCATGAAAAGAATACAACTGTGACATGGAAGGACATCTGGGGAGTGAAGCAGGGGATGTACATAGTTTGGAGGTTATTTTGCTTTCAAAAGGTAATTAGGAAATAGATGTTATTTTACGGGAGTGTCTGTCTGAGCCTGAGAAAAACAGGCCAGATTTCAGCAGAGACCCAGGGAGAAAAGCTCCACGTTATAAAGTAATGTTACATAAAATTTAAAAAGGAAAACATGTTACATATGAAAACAGTCATATAAATCCAATGAGTTGAAGATAAATACTAAAAGTAAAAAAAAAAAATACTACTAGCACTACAACAGTGCTGTAGGAAGGTAGTCACATATATTAAACAATTGTTTAGTAGTTGAATGAATGTAACACAATATGCATAAATATTTAACTCAAGGGAGTGCTTAGCATAATATCAAGGGAAAGCAGTTAGAATAAGAATATACAGTAATAGGTTGGGTAGAGGGTCAGAGTGAGAGACAGCGCAAAAATATAAGATAAGTAGTGTTAAGATTTTGCTGAGGGGTCACCCTGGTGATGAGTAGGTTCAAAGCCAGTTAACAGAGAAATGGGTATTGAGAAGTTTGAATATGGTAGGGTGAGCAGTGCTGAGAACGGCCTTGGGTATTGAATTCCAAATTTTAAGAGATGCACTTTGAGACTAGGGCTTCTTAGTAGGTATTACTGACCTTAGAAACTTCTAGAAGACTGTCTGATGAGTGGAGGGCTCTACTGCTGGTACAGCGTTTTATTAGGTTTCTTAGGGCTGGACATTTACCTGATATGTAAATGATGGAGTGGCAAATTGTGAGTTTGAGGTACAATAGGTTTGAGAATTCCAGCCAATCTAGTTTGTGAAGAGTTGAACAATGGTGTGTGTTCTGAGTGGGAGGTTTGTGGCAAACATGGCTATTTTGTTGTAGCAGGTGTCTAGGTTTATTTAGATTTGTTTTCTTTAAGTCAGTGAGTATTGGTGAGGCATACAACAGAGTGGATAGTAGATGGCTTTGGGCAATGGCTATTTTGGTGGCTTGGGTGAGGAATGGTTTTGCTTTACAGAGTGTCCCCAGTTTTATGTGCACCTTTTTGATTACTTGGGATATGTGTCGGTCATAATTGAGGGATTTGTCAATGGTGACATCCAGTAGTTGTGTGGTCCTTGGGTTCTATTTTGGTTTTGTTAGTGGAGTAGATGGTGAATGGGATGGGGGACTGAGATATTTTATAGTTGTTGAATAACAGAAGTTTTGTCTTGTTGGAGTTGAGTATTAGCTGTTTGGTGTAAAGGCAGTGTTTGACGTCTGTAAATGCTGTGTGTGTTTTTTGCAAGGGTTCAGGGATTGTGGTGGCAGAGCATATGAGTGTAGAATCATCTGTAGTAGTAAAGATTCACAAGAGGGCACAAAAACATGTGCAAAGTAAACATTAAATCACGCATACAATGCTGGGTGGATGAAACGGTTTCGAGTAATTATGAACATTAGTGCTGAACTGTGGCTGGATGGACGCAAAGAGCAACTTATGTACAATTACATTTCTTTATAAAGCATAAAGCAGAAACACCCAGTCACGGTGGGAAAGTAAAGCATAGTCAACCTATCTGATTCTACTCCTGATACTTTGGCCACTCCCACCTCATTACACTCTTCTTTCTTAAACATTCAACCCACATTTTCTAGTTAAAACCACCCCCTTAATTATACCTCTCACCTTTCTCTACATTTTCACATAACATCCTACCCATTTTATTCATTACTTATCACTATGTTCCTTCATCTCCTAACCTTTCTATTTCTCATCTTATCTCACTTCTTACTACACTCAACTTAATCTTCGTCCAAACTCCCCAACATTGTCCTACTCTTCTATTTCCATCTCTCACTGTTCCTTCCCTATATCTCCCACTCTCTTCGCTTGTACTGAACATGTCCCTAAAATCAGACTCCTCCCTAAAACCCTTCCATTTCATAACAACAAGTTGAAATTTCTCCTTCCTCATCCCATTATATCACTCTTATACCACCACTGTAATACTCTTCGACTCTCTGGTGACATTCACCCTAAACCAGGCCCCCATAACAATCTACTCCCTCCAAAACTGCTCACCCATTCCTGAAAGTACCAATCCCCAGTGTCAAACATCTCTTCTTCTATTCTATTAATATCCATAGCATTCTTAACTAATCAACAGAATTTCACTCTTGGGTTTCTCAGTACTCTAACATAATTTCACTTGCTGAAACCACATAACACAGATAATGAATTTCTCCCCCTTGGCTATAACATCCTATGCCTAGACAGAACACATAAGTAGGGTGAAGTGTAGCCATTATGTACTCCAACCTCCTAACCTTATCCCCCTATCTAACCCAGCCCCTTCTTTTCACCCAGCTGAATTTACTGCTAATTTTAAACTAAACTACAAAACTAAGTATTGCATCTATATACCACTAGGAGACAACATACCTATGTAAGAACAGATTCTTCATTGGATGGCCGACACTATACCTAATGAAACTATCATTCTAGGTAATGTTAATATTAATTGGCTTGCCCTTAACTCTGACTCCCCTTCTACAAGCATACACTTCTATGGCTTTACACAGCTTATCTCTTCCCCCACTTTTCTTCACAAACCTATGTCCATTTCCACCTTAGATTGGATTCTTGTCTCCCATCCTAACCTCTATCACCACCCTGAAACCTTGCCAGATACAATTAGTGATTATTCCCCCAATTCCAGTTCAAAGATTTCCCCTGAACCTCTCTAGACCCAATAAATTTACAGAATATTGTAATTTAACTAATTTCAACCCTGACACTTTTAATAACCATCTTGCTGCTATTGACTGGTCATTCTTTCACCTTTCTCTTGATGAAGCTGTTCACCAATTCATCTCCATCTTCTTAAACATACTTGATTCTCTAGCCCCTCCCAGAACTGTCAGAGACAAATCACGTTGCACATCCTGGCTTACCAAGTCAACCCAGTACCTCATGCAAAAAAAAAAAGAGATTCAGCATGGAAACTCAGGACAAAAACTAAATTGCAAGTACATTTTCAAAAATACAAGGAATTTCGTAACCTCACCAAAAAAAAAAACAACACATTAACATCGACAAAAAAAAATTCTACCACATACCTCTAACCTCATAACCTAGAAATCCCAAAAAGATTCTGGAAAACAGTCAACCAAATTCTCCACTCTGGTAATCCCTTAACACCTAACCCTTGCCCTAGTAACTCCCACCAAGAAACTGCTTCCATCTTCAATACGTACTTTATCAATACAATAAGCAAACTTTACTTCCAACCCTTCCATTCTCTCACCACCTACTACACCCCTACTATATAACTTCCCTTTCTCACTTAGTCCAATTCCTACTAAATTCTTCTCAAACAAACCATGGTCCCCCTTCAGCTGAAAACTTGCCATCACTCTTCCTCAACTCTGTTAATTCCATAGCATATCCTGTTTCCATCCTCATTAACTGCTCAATCTGTGAATCCACTGTCCCAACCCTCTGGAAGAAATTCTACACCATACCTATCCATAAAGGTGGACACTCTGTAGAACTCTCCAACTATCACCCAACTGCTATACTTTCTACACACTCCAAAATTCTTGAGCATTGTTCACAAATGTCATTTCTCATTTTTGAAAACCTTATCATCCCTACCCAGCATGGCTTTCGTCCCCACCATAGTACCTCTTATGCTCTCATTTCCTTAACTAACACCATCTCTTTAGCCATAGACAACAAACAAGTATCCTGGCTCTTCTTAGACCTCTCCATTGCCTTTGACACTGTCTTGCACGCTATCCTCCTTTCTAAGCTTTCTCAACTTAACCTCTCCCCTGCTACTGTTTCCTGGTTTACCAGTTACCTCACTAATAGACAACAATCTGTAAATGACTTTCAGCTTTATTGCCCTTTCTCCCCATAAATATGGGTGTCCCTCAAGGCTTTATTCTAGGCCCCCTTCTCTTCAATATTTTTATTAATCAACTCCACACATCTTGTACTCGGGGCATTCCTCATTCAGAATGCTGATGATTCCACTATCATTACCATTACCGAGAACACCTCAGACTTGCTCACCAATACTCAAACCTCTTTTAACCTCACTGAAACCTGGCTAACTAATAACCAACTAATACTTAACCCTAAAAAGACTAAACTCTTATTCTTACCTAAATAACTCCACCATCTTAAATCCTCTTTCACCATTTCTTCCCTTAACATTTTGATCTCAGTTGAACCCCATACTAAGCACCTTGGTGTAATCACTGATGACACATTTAAATTTGATCTACATAGTCATGACTGCATAAAGAAAACTGACCAAAAGCTTGACCTTCTTTATAGAAACCAGAAGTACCTCACTCCTAACTCTAGAATCTCTCTTGCCCATGCTTATCTTCTTCCTAATCTCTTGTACTGCTCTCAAATTCTCACTAATTTACAGTCCTCTCTTCTATCCAAACTTGATACTACATACAAAAGTTTCCAGATTTGCAGCCAACATGCCACCAAAATCACATCACTGTCATTCTCTCCAAACCCTTAGTTGGCTAGAATTTCCAAACCAACTCATATTCTCAACTTCTCTTAATCCACACTATCCTAAATAGGCCCTCCTCCTGCCCTAGCCTATCCTCTCTAGTCTCCCACTATAAGCCATCACACGCTCCCTCTGAAGTGCTAACCAATGGCTCATACAGATCATTAAACTTAAAAAAATCTCTTGGACAAAACCTATATAGCTATCGTCCTGCTCTTTCCTGGAATAAGCTTCCCTTGGACCTCAGAAATATTACTCGTGCACATAAATTCAAGACAGCTCTCAGAAATCACCTATACAGCACCTGGATACGTCATTACAACCATCCCACCTAAACTTCCTCCCTCCCTCTCTCCTCTAATCTTTTCCCTCCCTTACTTCCCTCTCTTTTAATTCTGTTACCTCTACAATATTATGTATCCTTAACTTCCTGCTTACCTTACTATAACTCTTCGAGTGTTCTTTACACCCCTCTAACTTCCTCTTTCTAGTAACTTAATTTCCTTAATACTATTTTTTCTTTTACTGCTTTCTATTCTCTTGTAATTTACAGTCCTTAGTAATCTGATACTATTCTCCCTACTCCCTCCTCTACCTATCTCTTTCCCTCACACTATTTGTAAAACTAACTTATATATCTGTAATCACAAACCATCTATAACTCTTCTTCTGCATCTTATCTACCTTTGCCTGGACCATATGCTCTTCCATACTCATCCTTTTCTTTTAATCCCAGACTTGTAGACTTTTCTTCTTGTACTGCATCTGTTCATCTATCCTATCTTTTCCTTTATATCTTCTGAAACTAATTTGTATTATACACTAGCCTATTCTTTACAGTGAATATGACTTTTGTGCTATGATTTTGTCTTCTGTATAACATGTCCCTTTGAATTTTATACTTTGTAATGTGGTGCAGTGGGAGTTGTGATTTTTTTCTTTTTTATACTTCCAAATTTGTACTTTGATTTTTTATACTCGTATAATTTTTTACTGCGGAGTTTTTCTCCCTGGGTCTCCGTTGAATAGGGGCGCTAGCTCAGATGGACTAACCCAGTCAACAAATGTCAAATAAATAAATACAAGAGAACTGCACAGCAATTGTCAAATAGTTGTCATACTGAATAAAGGGATTTTATGCATAATGAAAAAAGGTAATCTTTGGGCAAAAAATGAACAAAGAAAATTCCTATACAGCAGAGGAACTGGTAACCAAGAAAAAGGAGCAAATGGAAAAATTTATGGAAGACATTATGCTACGCTTAGAGGAATATGAACCATAAACAACAAATTGTAAAGACATGATATAAAATTATGATGTATACAAATCAGTGGGGGGAGTCTTCAGGAACACAGTACTACTGTAGAAGTTTGAGGGGAAGAAAGCGATAAAGATCACAAATGGTTTTACATACTAATTTCCATCAATCATACCAAAAATTCCAAATATTACTACAGAAAATCTACCCTCTTCTGCATTATTTTACCTTCTACATTCCCCTAATGCATCCTCACTACTGAAAGTCAGGTTCCAGTCTCCATCCATATAATACTCTCGGCAGAAAGCCTATTTCTTAACCACCATCATAATAGTTGTAAAAGGAATACAAGCACACGCCAGGAAAATCCTCTTCTCCTGCCAGTAACCCCTCACTACCACATATCTACCAGTATTGTCCTTTTCTGCTCTCTTCTATCACTGTTGGGCTTGTCTTATAAATCAGTATTACTTCCCCCTCCCTTTGTTCCTAAACTTATTTACAACAATCCCTTCAACTAAATAGCTTTATTTCTAAAAACAAAATAAATCCAGTTCCAAATCCTCCTTAAAAAAATACAGAATGTCTCCAGAACATTCCTTTAATACAACTTATTGGAATAATCACATTTGTATTTGAAGACTTCAAATCCAGTTCTTACATCTCAACTTTCTATGATCATGTTATTATAAATAATGTTACAGAAGCGGTGTAATACACTGAGACAAACAAGGTTCCACCTGACTGGTCTTTTAGCTGCTCAGAATGAAGACATCTGAAAGGATGTTAGACCCACCCTAATATGCATGGGGATGCTCACAAGAAGTCCTTGGTAAGCCATGGGTCCAACCCTTGGAAATCTTGTGTGTTGCTATGCTTTGTTACTGACCAATCCTCTATTAAGTTAAAGTCTGTCCTTTGTCATGTACAAACTCAATCAATTTTCCGTGCATGGCTTCCTGACTGAAATTTTTTAAATGGTTTACAGATATTTTTGTGATTAACAAACATCGCTATGTTATTTTAATAAATCACTTGCAGTTTGGCCCTGTAATCAGATGTTAATTTTATGTTATTGTATCTTGATTATCATCGTCATTTTTTTTCTGTTTTACTGATATTAAGACCTGCTTTGTCAATACTGAAGAATTATGAGACTACACCATGCGGTCATAATAGACTTGACGTCTAATCTCATTTTCTAGAAGTTTGACAATGGGTGTGAATCTCTGGCAGAATTCCAGAAAAGTGTCACAAAATCTCACAAAACTTGGTTTTTCCCAAATAGATAAATGGTGCCAAAATCATGGACTGAAGCTAAATGATAATGCATTAAAGTACCTTTATGAAGTCATCTACCCCAGGGAACTACCACACTATGTCCCTAAGAGATGACCCAGTTGCTCAGGATTTGGGAACTTATGTGGACAGTCACCTAATTTTTGACCAACATGTATCCACTGTAGCAAGAAAGTACTCATACTGCACAGCTTATAAACATAAACAAAGAAATTGTGGTTAGACCTACAGATGTCATATCCCCCCCCCCCCCTTTACTCGGCACTCTATGCCAAAGTATAATGCCTCCTTTAGCATCGATCTGTCCAGATACATGCAACAACTGAAATACTCTGATACCTCACTATTGGGATAGAAGGCCTAAACAACATATCTGACAGGGACCAACTGAAAGCCCTGTTACTATACACAGTATCCTATAGACCGCTAACAGGTGACCTGTATTGGGAATACAAGGCATTCTCAGACTCAAAACTGATGGAATTTACTGCAGATCAACAATTAAAATGGCATCAGAAATGCTCTATGGATCTAAACCTCTTCTACAACATCAACAGAAGATTTCTGAGGAACAGGTACATCTCTTATAAGATACCGCTGTTCTGATACAGACCCCATGTCTATATTAAAGCTCAATTTGGTTCTATAGATGGGAAACAGTAAAGTTAACCCAGGACTGCACCTTGCACTACTAATATACAGAGGCAGCTCCAAAATGCGTTATCCCATGTATAGGTCTACTCAAATTACCTATGGAATGATTGAGGGGTAATAACCATGTTACGGGAAATGCCAATCTCTAACCAAATGGGACTGATTAATTAGAGCACAAAAAGGGAAACTTGCTAGGCTTACAGGCTCATAGGTGTTTACTAGGCTAACGGCAAGGGCCTTTTTAAGCCTAGCCATGCCTCCCAAATCTCTGACTAGTTCTGATACCCTTAATAGGGCCTGGGAGATGAACCATTTACAGGTACCCATGCCCATTCATAGGTATCAAACTAGGGATAAATTTCCAGTTTCTCATCCAATTGCCCAAGCTGCACTTGAAATGGGTTATGGGGGAACTCTGCTTTACATGGATGGAGAGCCTGTTCCATAGATGGGGTAGTCTCTGGGACACATACCTACCTCTCCTGCAGGTCCTATTAATATCATAGGCAAGGTTTAAGTCTTCAGAACAGGTAAAATGGCCATCAAGGGCTGCTAGCCTAGTACTTGCATACAAACCTATCAAATGCATTTAATGCAACACTGCTACTTAAACCTTTCTTTTCTTAATATGACAAGGATATTTACTTTGCAAATTTTGAAAAGTAGCCATTTTGACAAAAAGCTATTAAAATAACCACAGTACTTTCATGCAGGCTGGTCTTGTATGTAGTTGCCTCTTCTCATCTCTATTTGAACCAGTCACACTTTCCTAGACTTTCACTTCAATAAAATCACTCAAGAAACAAAAAACTAAATGCAGTTAAAAAGTCACCTCAACTCAAAGCAAACACATAAAACAATACACTTTCCAAGAAGTAAGTTTACCCCTCCGAACAATTGCATCTCCTACATACTGACAGCTGCACCCACAAGAAATACTTATTCTAAAGCTAAGGTTAGCCATGCAAATGTGCATATTACAGCCTCACTTACACTGACTGCTGCCTGCCTTTATTTCTATTCACCTCCCAAACGTAAAAAAATTGCATGCATTTCAGCAAGCATTAACTTTTAGCATTAAGAAAAAGTACACTGGTTACCCCTAAGCAAACTAAACTATGGAAAAAGTTAATTACATTGCAAATTAAAGATTTTTTTTCTTAGATTACAGTGTCCGCACCTCATGTTTTCAGCTAAAAGAAGGTGCTAACAGGAAAAAAAAACTAGCTAGCTGCTTTCCAATTGCAAGAAACTACCGTGGTTTCATGTTCTTCATCAGCTGTTCTTTTTCAAATATTGTAGATTTTAAAAAAATTGTCTACAGCACAAACTAAGTAATCTAGTCATTCATCTCTATTAAAACTGGGGATTATTTTTAAAGACTTATTGAATTATCACTTGTGATACAGGCAAACTTACATTTATATAAAAGTAAGCAACACGTTAATAAGTTCAAATTTACAAACATTACACATTACATATACTGCTCCATACAATATAATCAATCATTATATAAACTAGTGAATTCCTGCCTTCTCAAATTTCATTCCTCCTACAAAACATTATTTTACATGCATTGTTCCCACAATTTCCATGCAATTTATTTCTACCTTTTTCTAAATATCTAATTTCCTGTTCTTTTATCTCTGTTACAATATTCACTACTTCCAAGTATTGTTGGTTTAGACTAATCGCCACCAGAATTAAACTTAACAAGGCCTTACCATGGCTAGAACATTCAGATCCTGTACCCCAACTGAAAAAAATCATTTCCATACTTACCCTAATTTGCTTGCCCAGAAATTCTGGCACAGTACTTTGTAGGGAACTTTACATGTCTGCCAACTCATTAAACTCACAGAATATATGCTCCCAGGTACCTCTTTCTTCCCCATTACAGCTTCAACATTAGTCATCCACCAGAGGAAAACTTCTTTGAAGTCTGCTTGAAGCATAAACGACTTATGCAAACACTTCAGGCAGAAATCTTAAATCTTGCAGACTCTGTTGCATATTTGGAAGCCTCACATGTCCTCCTACTGCTTCTCTGTGAATTGCTCATCTAATCTCTCTTTCCTATCCTTTCTGACCTCCTATGACTGATTCCTAAAGTTATTAAAAACTCAACCAGTACAGGTCTTTTCATTTAGGATTCCCCTTATCCCCTTCTCTTTGCCTACACTTTGATATCAATCCCTAACAGGAAAGAAGTCTACAGCATGCCTTGTCTTCTTGTCCACTTGCCACTCTAACTTTCGCTCTCAAATTATTTGTTCCCAATATCTTGGTTCTTTTACCAGCTTCCTCCAGTAAATTCTCACCCCCTCTTACCTGTTCTCTGTACTCATAATTGCTTTGATCCCTATAGGCAAAATCCCTTTTTTTCAGTCCCGTGTTGTCTTAGCTCTTAAGAATATTTTCTACTACTTTATGAATATATTGTGTGACTGATACCCCTGTTAAAGATTTATATCCAGAATCCCAGTCTTTCCTTATTTGTTAAATACCCCCTCTCCCTGCTTCATCATAATCCCTTTCCACATTGAATTGAACATTTCTGATTAATGTCAGAAAAGTTGGAGAAACTTGGAAGGTCAAAATTCACTCTTCCAAGGTGTTGGAACATAAATTTTTAAATGTTTGAATCCACAAGAGAGAATGCACACTAGCATTCTCTGTTGTGGATTCGTCATTATGAATGTAGATGGGGAAATTTACCCTTTCCCTCAGTGTAGTGCGATCTTGGAGTTTGTATACATAAGAAGCAGGGGGTGTGGCGGTGCAGAAGGGTTGCCCCCACGCAAAACGTTCGTAGGACACAACCAAAAATCCAGGTAGTTTTGGTAAAGTCGACATTCCTAAAGTACCACTTTCGGTTATCGTTTGGCATTTGGATTTTACAACACTTAAAGTCGGGTAAGTAATCACTCGCACAAGTGTGTTGCAAGACTTTTGACAGTAAACCTGTGTAACAGCCTTAACTGTGTAGCTCTAAAATATTCCTTCCACCAGGTAATCCTAAACCTCCTTGTTCTATGGGAAAGATCCATCTATCCCACTCTACTCTTGCCCTCTACACCCCTCCCAAATAAAAATCTTCATCTCTATTAGCCACAACTTCTCCTTTCACTGATAAAATATGCCTGATCATGTGTATAAAACTAAAGGGACTAAAAACATTTCACTGCTTGCACCTTGATATCCATACCCATAGGCAAGAGCTTCCAGTTTCTCTGTTTCGGTGTTCTTTTGTTTTGCCTCTTCCCAAACATCCTTGGCTGTCCTAACAGAATTCCTTTTAACCCATGTGGGTATTGCTGAACCAATTCATGTGTGGGTACATAGTTTACAGCTATACCCTTTGTTTTATCTTCATTAATTTTGTACCCCCCCCCCCCACAAAAAAATGGAATTGTTTCAGAAGGTTTCATAACACTGAAATGTCCTTTTCTGGTTACTACAAATATCATCGAAAAATAAAGCCAGTTTTTCTTAAAAGAAATATACCAATTATATCCTTGAATTTCTGAGTCCCTTATTTTCTTTGCAAATTTTTCTAAATATAATGCAAAAAACAAAGGGGAGAGACGACAGTTGTTCAGACAACTTATCAGACAGGAGCCATCTCACTTTGATTTTTGACTGTGATCCCTCATATATTTTCCAAATTAACCTTATTACTGTGTCAGGAAATGCAAATGCTTCCACTGCCCTACTCATAAAAATGCCTGCTTACTCAGACTTGGCATACTGGTTAATGTGTTTACCTCAGACACAAGGTACAAAGTTTGATTCTCCCCTTTAAGAGAAATTGTCTAGGCTTAAAATGGTCCGCATGTTCGGCTAGCCTAGTATATACCTATGAACTCTGTCAAAATCTCTCTGCATCAAGTCTCAACAGCAGCTGTATTTTCTTATATTCTGCATCCCTCTGATCATCACTGTTCTATTAATGTTGTCAAATGTTTGCCTCCCTTCCAAAAACCACACTGATCTATACCTACCAATTTTGGCAACACCTTTGCCACTCTTTTAGCCATTCTAAACAAACCATAATCATGTTTTAAAATTGAAATGGGTCTATATGAAGCTAGATTTGATGGGTCTTCACCATCTTAAGGTATTACAGCCACCATAGCTTTTTTTCCCAGGATGTTGGTACTTTCCCTACTTTTAAAATAATGCTAAACAAAAATTTCCAGATCTATCATTTTCTTCAAAAATCACAAGTAAAAGGAAAATATACCAATAACTAGCAGCAGTGCCAAAGAATTTATTGTACAAACTTTAGCACCTCAGCCAAAACAGCCTTCAAGAAGTAAACAGTATAAAGCATCCCCTTTTAAACACAAACTAATAAATAAATAATCCTATAAAACAATTAAATTAAGTGCATCCAGTAGATTCCACAATTTAAACCATTAGGTATTAGGGTATTATATTTCAATATAAAAACTGATTCTTTAAACAAAAGTTTATCTTTTAACATAGAATCATCACCCAGTTTAACAAATACATTTTCAAGAATGGTTCCTTGTAATAATGTACACTCACTATTGTGATGTTCCATAAAGTGAACAGCAACAGAACGTTATATTTTTTGTCTCTATGTCCTCAATATGCTCCTGCAACCACTTTCTTCCATGCTGGCTTTCAGACTTCTACCAGAATACCATATATTCCTGGAGACTTTCCTGTAGATTGTTTACACATTTATACAGCACCATTTTTTCTCTCTCGTCTCCTCCTATTTTAACTATTAATTACTGAGCCTCATCTACCTCTACCCCTAAACATGTTTAAGTCTTGCATAAATATTTCCATTTGTGCTTTTTCTTGATTTCATCACTTCTCTGCTTTATACAAATTTTTCACATTTCTGAAATATCTCAATACCTCCACATGATCTAAGATTATTTTCTTACTAAGTTTGGTAACAATTCTTGCCAATTTCTGTTGCCGGTCATCGAGCCTTAAGATTTGTGCTCTGGAGTTATAAAAACAGCTGCTTAATAGCAAATCTTTCTAAACCCATGCATATTACAGAGGTAAAAACAGGTGATTATTATTCTTTCATATATATTTCCACACTCTTTCAGCAGCCCAAGCTAAGAACAGTGCTTTAAATCATCCTTCTTTCCAGCCTTTTTCTTCTTATAGTGCAAAGCCCAGACAACCTACAACAAAAAGTCATTACTTTAGTATCACTAGCATATGCTACAGTCACTGATAAAAATCACCCACATAACATTTAAAATACCTCTGACTACAAACTATACAATAGTACTTTATAAAACAGCATACAGTTTTGCAAGACGAAACCTTTGCACAAATAAAAGAACAAAATGTTTTACTTACAATTAATTCTTCAGACTATTCAGTGTCCTAAACATTAATGACACAGTGGTCTGTATGCTTTAACACAGTTCCACATGTTTAACAGTCAACAAACCACCTTTTCAGCTACATCTTCTTGCAGTACCACAATTCACTTGCCCAAACTACATTTAATGTTACTGATTGTTTTACAGTTTACCCACTTATTTCACATAGTTTCCTCCTTATTATCGCAATGTGTGTGTGTGTGTGTGTGTGTGTGTGTGTGTGTGTGTGTGTGTGTGTGTGAGACAGCCAGATATAGCAACTTGAATCTCACACCTGTCTTTCTACATCTGAATGCCATGACAAAGTTACAGAGACTTCACATACTCTGGAATAAACTACCTATCTATATCAAACAAAGCTCCTCATTAGCACTCCAAGAAAAATCTTGATGACTGGATGGGAAATAGGAAATTCACCCCGGGGATCACCTCTGTGGCTGTGCTCGACAGTGGCACAGGAAAATAATTTTCTTGGGTGGCAAAAGCCAGGGTACCTTTTTGGCTGGGTTTGTATAGGCCCCAGGGCCGATAGCCTAGTACCCACCTATGAATCTCTCAAATGTATTTGGTTCAAATCCAAAGGACTCTTGGGTCTTCTAGTCAGCTCCCAGGAGCTTTACTGTTGCTCAAACAATTTAAATTGAAACGGAATATGATTCACTGGTAAAGTAACTATGGGCTTGCTTACTGTCTGAAGAATGAGAAATAGAGTCCCTTAAGTTTGCTGGCTTATTCCTTGTTGGCTCAGTGTTTTATTTTCTCCATAGCCCAAGTCTGCATCCAAAAATATCCTTCCTCCTCCAAGAAAAATATTCTGAAGACAGCCAGATATAGCAACTTGAATCTCACACCTGTCTTTCCACATCTGAATGCCATGACAAAGTTAGAGAATAACCATCTTCCAGAAATACTCCCAATTTAATGTGCTACCTTTTGCCACAGTTTTGTCGGGAGCAGTTCCTGCTGTTAGTATGATGACATCTTTACCAGCACAGGTCTCAGCTATGGCCAAATGCAAGCTGTACACACACACACATATACACAATGTACTCTCTCAATTAACAAATCCTACTGTGAACACCAGTTGAGTTGCTTATTGATACTTAAAAAAATGCAGTGCATTGAAGTTTCTGACATGGCAAAAAAATATCAGTTATTTTTTCCTGTGTTCATCTTAAGTCATGTTCAGCCGGTGTTTCCTCCATTTTATATTTTGATTTCTGCAGTTTTATAAATTGATCTGAATAGATACTTTAAGCTTCTTTTTCAGTTTGTCATTTGACTGAGCATTCTTCCAGTGTTTTCACTTCTTTTACACACACCAGAGTGCTTTTGATTTATTTTTCCTCTAAATTATTGGAAGCCATTTCCAGTACGTAAGCCAAAGCCAAACTTAAACTACACTTTGATGCAAGGTTAACTTCTTGTTCTTTTGAATTCAAAGCAGCATACGACATCCAAACACACACAGCTAATAACATCTTATACTGCTCTCTCATTCTACCTTTACAACACTATGATCTAAAACATTAACACTGATTTTTTACATTTATTACACAAAGCCCATGCATTAATCAAAACTAAAATTCCATAATAGCTTACCACCCCACCTAGAGTCATATTTTCACACAATGAAATGACACTCTAACATTGGTTTGGCCTATTCAGTATGGTAATCCTTTCTGAGTTTATTTCTCAAAGCACTAATATTAATTTAGTAGCTTAACAGAACACCCAGACAGAATTCCAAAAGGTTCACAAAACAATTTCTTTTAAGTAATTACTGAAGCTCTTACACCTTCTTTCTCCACCTTCTCTTTATTGTCTCAAACCCCACATCTTCTCTAAGAGGAATAAAGATAATTTCCACATTACTCTTAGTCAATATCAACGCTATCTCACGTCTCCCATGAAAATAGTCATGTTTTCTGGGACTAACCAAATAAACAAAAGCAAGGGTAAATCCTAGGAACTTAAATCACAATTAGCTGCAAAGCAGCATTCTGTTGTGGAATTCTATACAAGTTCATTATTTGCAATGCATATCAGACAAGTATTAAATACACACACAACTGCTAACGCCAACTGCTTGCTAGCGTGAAATAAAGATTACTGAATTGAATCTGTTACCTATAAAAAAGTTGCCATAAACCTAATATAGTGGTGAGCATTAGTAAACTAAGGTTATAAAGGTGTTCGCTTTTAAGCAATTCATGGTGATTTTCTTTGTAGCCGCAAAATAAGACATTGACATGGGGTATTATATGGCCAGCTCATTAGATTTACTATGCAGACTGCACAAAAGTACAAAATAAACCACAAAACGTGACTACCATAGCAGTACCATTATATCTATAAAGGTGTCAATGATTTACAGAAAAACAATTTCTAGTGATTTCTGAAAACAGCTGCCACTCACGAGTTTGTAACTATTACATGCAAATCCCTCTTCATTAGATATAAATCTGTCCCTATTAAGAATATTAAAATGTAGCAGGATTTATGGATCTGCTCTTTTTTTTTTTTTTAATAATTCCTGTGGCTAAAAAGCCACCTTTGACTCACAGATGGATAAAACCTTGACTACAACCTAGCTGACCCAAGTTCAAACATCAGCTCAGGCATTTGATGACAATGGAAGGGGAGGAAGAATATGCCCATTGTTGGGGGAGGAATGTGGTTCCCAGCTGCCTTACTGATGTTCCAGAGAAAATGAAAGCTTGCCTGAAGCAGTGAAATCACTGCAGGGATGTTGGAGACACTGAAGCCAAATGCAAAGGAATGTGTGTGCATGCTTTAAGGCACAGACCGACCCCTTGATTATACACCATTTTTTTTAAACAAGATATATCTTTATTAAATTATCACTTGTGACAAAGGCAATCATACATGTACATCAATAAAAACAAACCATGTTGACAATTTTAGTTGCAAACATTATACATCACAAACCATATTGACAATTTTAGTTGCAAACATTATACATCATTTATAATCTATGTCATCGCCAGTCAAACACTGCAAAGCTCATTCAAAAACTGCCATCTTTTAAACCTCATTCCTACTCTGCATGTATTGTTCACACAATTCCCATTTTTCATGTAGTTTGTTCCTACCCTTTTCTAATGATCCCAATTCCAGTTGTTTATCTCTGTTACTATATTCAATACTTCTAGTACAGTTGGTTTAGATTTTGATTTCCATTTTATAGTAGCTGCTTTTTTGGCAGCCACCATAACTACACTCAGCAAGGCCTTACTAATGTCTAGGTAAATCTGATACTGTATCATAGCTCAAAACATTACCTTAATTATACCAATTTGCTCACTCAGTATCCCTGACAGAGTAGTCTGCAGGGAATCTTTAAAGTCTGCCAACACATTACACTCCCAGAAAATATGTTGCCAATTACCTCTTTCTTCCCCTTCACACCTCCAACATTTGCTGTCTACCGGAGGAAAAAAATTCTTTTGAGTCTGCTTGGGGTAAATACATACCTATGTTAACATCTCTAAACAAAGAGTTTAGATCTTGTAGACTGTTGCACATTTGGGAGAGAGACATTTATCCCACCATTGTTTTTATGAACTGCTTATCCAATCTCTTCCCAGTCCTTTCTAACCTCCTCTGATTGATTTTTACAGTTATTATGCAATATTTTATATGCTCTACTAATTACTCCTTTAGCAGCAGCTTCTGTTTGACATTCTACTAAAAGCTGTACCAGTGGTTGTCTTTCGCTTAGGATCTTCCTATTTCTTTCTCTTTGCCTATACTCTGATATCAGTTCTTGATAGGGAAGGCCAACTTTAGCCTGCAGTCCAAATAAATTATTAGCCTCTTAACATTCTATTACCTTTCCCTTTCTATTTGCTCCCAATACCTTGGATCCTTTTGCCAGCTTTCTCCAATAAATTCCAGCCCCCTCTTGCCTATTGTCTGCATCCCTAATTACAGTCAACCCCATCGGCAGAATCTCATTTCTCCATTCCCGTGTTGGCTTAGTTCTTTGAATCCTTTCTGCTACATTATGAATATAATAGTCTGTATGATTATTGTAATTCTCTTTAAGGATCTGCATTCAAAATCCCAGTTGCTCCTTGTTTCTTAAGCTTCCCATTAAGCTTCCCATTTCATTATCATCCCCTTCCACTTTTAATTATAGGCTTCTGCTATGTATAGGAGCCTTATCTGTGCAGCTATGAGATACCTCTTCAAATCACGTTATCTCAAACTGCCTTGCTCTATGGGAAGAATCAGCTTATCCCTCGACTCTTACCGTCTTTCCTTCCCAGATAAAATCCTTCAGCTCTTAATTGCTATCCACAACTTCTTTGGTTAATAAAACATGCCTGACCTGTGTATAAAACTAAAGGCACTTAAAACTTTTAATTGTTTGTATCTTGCTATTCCTATCCATATAACAGAGCATCCAATTTCTCAGTTTTTGTATTATCTTCTCAGTATCTTCCCACATTTTCTTAGCTGCTGCACCAGAATCCTTTTTTAATGAATCCATACTCCTCAAGTACTTCGTTTTATCATGTCTCCTTAAATATATATATTGCTAAACCCATTTATTTTATTTACTGACATTTGTTAACCAGGTTAGTCCAGCTGAGCCAGGGGCCTATTTTCAGTGGAGACCCGAGGAGAAAAGCTCCAGAAATAATACAAGTATGACATTTACAAAATATTAAAGTAGGGTCACAGAAATATAGTACAAGTCAAAAATGTGTGCACAGCAGTACAATGCATAGGTAAAATAACAGTTGAGTACAATTTCCAAAATTTGAGAACAGTATATAGCACAGGCCAAACAACAATTAAAAGGGGAATATTAGACTAAGGAGCACAGTATGAATACAGTTTGCTAGAGCAAGTACAAGGAGGAAAAACAGTTGATAGGGAAAAGCAGAAAGATGAAAAGAGAGGAGACTAGTTCAAGTGGGGGTTTGACAAGGGCATGACCAAGTCTTCAGGAGAAAACGTTTAAGTTCTTTCTTAAACAGGTATTTACGCTGAATGCTTCTTATGCTGAGAGGGAGCAAGTTCCAAGCATGGGCTACAGAGTATTTGTAAAGGGTCTTACCAATGTTTTTGTTGGGTTTGTATAACTGAAGGAGGTGTTTACTGGCAGTACGGAGGTGATGAGGGTGGTTATAGGAGGAGACTAAATTGAAGATGGAGGGACAGGATGAGGGTTCATATAGGATTGAGTGTGCAATATGTAATTGGGGTGTAAGCTGTTTAGAGAATTCCGGCCATTGGAGTGATTTAAGGGCAAGACAGTGGTGAGATTTATAAGGAAGATTGGTAGCAAATCTGGCAATTTTCTTGCAAGTTTGCTCTAGATTAGTGATGAGATGTTTGAACATGAGTAAGGAAAGGGGCAGGGTAGGAGTAGGGCCTGAGCGAGGGAGGGTTTGGAGGACGGTAACAAATTTTTGATTATGAAAGAGAAGTCCAAGTTTCTGATGCATCTTTTTTATACTCTGTTGAATATGAATATCAAATTTTAATTCATCATCAATGATAACTCCAAGTAGTTTAGTATGGGGTTCAGGTTTAATAATGGTGTTGTTGAGAGAGGATATAAAGAGAGAGACTTTGTGCTGAGCAACTGCTTAATGAGGAAGAGGAGGAGTTTGTTTTTTGGATTTAATACGAGTTGGTTATCAGACAGCCAGGTTTCGACAGAGGAAAATGTTTGTTGAGTGACAGCTAGTAGATCAGGGATGTTGTAGGCAGAGGTAATGAGAGTGGAGTCATCAGTGTACTATAGAAGTGTAGAGAGGTTAGTAGCAGAGTGAAGTTTATTAGTGAATATATTAAACAGGAGGTGGCCCAGCATTGCTCCTTCGGACAGGAACTCCAGTATTAACAGGGAGGAATGGAGAGACGACAGCTTGCCAGCAGACAGACTGCTGCCTGCTGGAGAGATAGCTAGAGAACAAGTTGATGGAGGAGGTAGAGAGATGTAGGTCTGAGAGTTTAGAAAGAAGTTTAGAATGAGAGACAGCATCAAAGGCCTTTGAAAGATGGAGGAAAAGACTGTAGACAAGGAGGTTATTGTCACAGGCTTAAGCTATTATTTGGGTAAATGACAGTAATGCAGTAGAAGTGCTATGGTGGGGCCTAAAGCCATGTTGGGTAGGAGTGTGGAGATTGTTATCAAGAAGGTGTTTGAGTAGCTGAACATGGATGCACGTTTTCAAGATTTTTGATAACGGGGACAGGATAGCAATTGGTCTAAAGTTAAGGGATCTATAGAGTTGTCGCCTTTGTGAAGAGGGATAGCATAGAAAAATTTCCAAATGTCAGGGACCAGGGCTTCTGAGATAGAACTGGTTAAAAACAGACGGGTAGGTGATGGATTATGTAGCTATTTTTAGGAAATGAGGGGGTAAGTTGGTCGGCTGAGGGAGAGCAGGATTTAAGTTTGTTAAGGAGAAATTTAATTGTAGTAACTGGGACTGGCTGGAAAGAAAAAGCATTGGGGAGAGTTTTGTTATGGGGTAATGGAGGTGCTGAGTGAGAAGCACTGTTTTGTTTATTTAGTGTGAGGCTTTTAATAGTTTCTATGTAATAGTTAAAGAGGGAGGCAGTTTCAAAAGCAGTGTTGTTTGGAAAGGGGTTGGGAGTAGTGGGGTTACCTGGGTGGAGTAGGTTGTTGATAGTGGTCCCGAATTTTTGTGTGGCTTACTTTGGGTAGAGGCAAAAAAACTCTCTCTTGTCTTTGTTGACAAGTTTTTTAGCCAGGTTTCTGAACTCTCTGTATGTCTGCAGTAAGAGAGGGGACTAGTTTTTAACCCAGGCTTTCCAGGAAGAATCCCTTTTTTGCATGACTGAGCAGGTTTGTTTTGTTAGCCAGGGGGCGTAGTTGGATTTCATTCTGATCTTTCTAGATGGAACAATAGAATCAAGTGCGTCAAGGAAAATCTTACTGAAGGAATTTGCTGCCTCACTGAGAGGGAGGTTATACAGGAAAGACAAATTAATGCCAGATAGTTTGGAGTTAAAATTTTCTGGGTTGAAGTGGGCAAAGTTTTGTCACACCCTGTAAGTAGGGTCTTTAGGTGAGTGTTGGGTGAGCTTTAGGTGAGTGTTGGGTGAATCTGTGTACGAATGTTGGAGAGCAGCCACTCAATGAGTTGGGAAGTATACCAGGATTACAACAGAGGTGAGGAAATGAAGTAAGGATCCAGTCAAGGATGGGTCCGGATGAGGAGTTTTTGTTTATTCTAGTAGGGGTGGACATGTGTTACTGAAAACCATGATGGTTAACACTATGGGTAGGGGATGAGGTGGACAGTTTAGTCCAGTCTATATTAGTGTCTCCAAGAATGATAGCTTCATAAGGGATATGATGAGTGATCCAGGACAGGGCAAGAAGTTCTCTAGGATGAGAATATTATAGCCAGGGGGGATGTAATTAGAGACTATGGAAAATCTTTTGTGAGGGTTGAGGTGACAATTTACAATGAGTATTTCAGCAGGTGAAAAGCGGGGAACAGAAATGGAGAGAGGAGACAGGTTAAGTAGCTCCTCCTCCCCATTTATTGGTTCTATCTGAGCGAAACAGGTTATAACCTGGAGGTAGGATTTCTGTGTTGAGGATCTGAGGTTTCAGCCAAGTTTCTGATAGGGCAAGAATGTGAGGAGATGTGTTATATCCAGGAGTGCAGGTCTGTTACTTTATTTATAATACTTTGAATATTTCGAGAGAAGATTTTTAGAAATTTGGAAGGGGAATTACTACCGGTAGGAAGGGATAAGTGAGGGAGAGGGGTATGAGTAGTGATACTGTGCAAGGAAGAGGTGGGAGGGCCCTGGGTTGTGGTGGCTGTCTCCATCCAAAAGAACAGCATCAAAGAAAGTGAGGAGAAAAGAGAGCAAGTTCAGGGTAGTAGGAAATCTAGGTTTCTGACCAGAGGAGAGAGATGAGTTAGAACAAGTAGGAACTTTGAAGAGGTCAGATGGTGAAATAGGTAAGAAAGATGGTGAGATTAATTGTGGGTAAGAGATAGTATGAGTGGCAGTAGTATAGGGGAGAGTATGTGAAAGGGATTGATAGTAGACTGATGAATGGTATGAGGCTGTTTGAGAGAGGAAGAAGAGAAAGGTGGTGAATAGATAGAATGGCCACGTGAACAGAGTGTAGGTAGGGAGAAGGAAGAGTGGTACACAAGTCAGAAATGCAGTGAATAAGAGTAGTGAAAGCAAAGAAAACAGAGGGTGTGAATGGAAATGAAAAGTATGAGTTAGTGAGGAGGGGAAGGGGGAGTAGTGAGAATGTAAGGGAGGAGAGAGAGGTGTGAGTGGTTATAGGGATGAAGCAGGTGTTAGATTAGTGAGAGATGGTGACTGGTTGGATAGGAGGAAGGGGTGTGGTGTGTAAGAGTACACATGCAAAGAAACTGGGGGTGGGTGGGAATGGGGGTAGAGGAGGGGAGCATAGAGAGCCAGGAGGAAAAGACTGCTATGCTTCAGAAAAAAATATCACTTTGACTTGCACTTAGGTTTAGCAGTGAGGAGAACAGTGTTTAGAGTGAGAGACTAGATGAGTAAAGACAGATGTTGGTAATGGACACACACACATAGCTTGTGATAGTGTTTTTCTTTTGTTTTTGTTGGTCTCCTCCCATCCTTGGCTAGAGAGCAATCCTTGTATCACTTTCAGGGTCAGTAGATTGAATGTCAGCCATGTGTATTCAAGGTGGGGGGGGGGATTGAGGTCCATGTAGGTAATTACTGTAAAACAAGAGTGAGATGTAATGACAATAAGATAGTGAGCTTGGGTGGGAAAAAAATCTCTAACAGAGACGGAGCAAATAATGGAGGGTAGTGAATATTAGGGGCAAGCAGAAAGAGTGACATAGAAGTTAAAGGACAGAGAGAGAGAAAGAAGTGAAAGTTGCAGGCTGAAAGCCAAGAAAGAGAAAAGGTAGAAGGCCTGGAGAGAGAACTTCCGGGTTTGCAGGGAGCAGTAGAAAGGGAAGACGAGCCTAGTGAGGCTTGAGGAGATAGAAAGAGTAGCAGTTTAGTTTACAGCACAGATTTGGAGAAAGGAGCCTTTAAGTAGGTAACTGAGAGAAGACCAAACACACAGGTAACAGAAGAATGATCAGGGGAAGCATGTACTTACTCTAACATTTGGAGTACACAAAAGTGAGAGAACAAAACATAGTAAGGTCAAGGGACGCTAGCATTTAGCTAAGCTGGAATAAGCAGAAGGAAGAGGGAACAAAGTTGCCAGTACCCAAATACTACATGCAAAAATTCTGCAATATAAAAAGATGCGTCTTTCGGCTTTTCCCGGTTAGGGGTCGCCACAGCGGAACTCTGGTTCGCTAATGATTGGCAGTGGATCTTTATGGTGCCAAGTTGACAGCCTAACGCCCAACCTTCAAAGAAGGCACACCCATTCAAGCATGCACCTACCTTGCATGTCTAACGTCACTCGACCGCGGGGAGGACATGCAGACTCCACACAGAAGGCGCTCCAGCCGAGAATCAAGCAGGAGAAACTCTTGCTGTGAGGAGACCATAACCACTGCACCACCGCGGCCTATATATATAATATAAACAGATTATACCTTCTAACTGTACAGCATTAACAGTAAACAAGCAAGCAGCAGTTATTAAAGCACAGATATGAAGAAAGGGGCCTTTAAGTAGGCATTGGGAGGGGAGAAAGCACACAGGTAAAAGCAGAATGGTCAAGGAAAGCAAGCGTTTACTCTAAAATTTGGAGTAAACAAAAGGAAGAGAGAATACAGAACATAGTAAGGTCAAGTGATGCTAGTGTTTAGCCAAGCTGGAATAAGCAGAAGGAAGAAAAAATGCAGTTGCCAGTACAACATACAGAATTTCCACAATATAAACAGCTTATGCCTTCCAAATGTACATCAAAACAGTAAACCAGCATGTAGCAGTTAATAAAACAGGCAAGATTTCAGCATTTTTCAGCAGTTAATACATAGTGCTAGGTTTCAGTTTGATTTCATTTGATTTACACTATCAGTTAAAGATTAGTGACAGTACTATCCAACAAACGAGTCAAATGGGTAGCTTCTCTGACGTTCTACACACTAGCAGAGTATAGTACAAGTGCCTGGAAGACAGTTTTGTTTGAGTAAAACACAAACACAAGCAGGACAGTACAGGTAAGGCACAAGGGACTAAGCAGCCCACTGTGTGCATCTCCTTGTTCCTAGTCTTAGCACAGTAAACACATTAGGTACATGTACATTTACCATCTGGAAGTTACAGGCCAACAGACGTGCTACATCTACAAGCTTGTAATTACAGGTCAACAGCAGTATTACACAGCTTGTATAAAATAGGCAGGAAGCCAGTACTGAAACAGATAAAGAAAATGAAGTGATATCGCTAGTAGTATCCTTACTCCATTAGTTAAACATGCCCAGTATAAAGACCAAACTAAGCTCTTCTCTAAGCTTTCTTACTAGGCTATCAGCCCTAGGGCCTATATAAGCCCAGCCAAAGAGGTATCCTGGCTTTTGCCACCCAAGAAAATTATTTTCCTGTGCCACTGTCAAGCAGAGCCACATAAGTGATCACTGGGGTGAATTTTCTATTTCCCATCCAATCATCAAGATTTTTCTTGAAGAGTGCTAATGAGGAGCTTTGTTTGATATAGATAGGTAGTTTATTCCAGAGTATGGGAAGTCTCTGAGACAGGAATCTATCCCTCCGGCATGTTCTGTTTATTGTGGTGACAAGCTTTAGGTCCCTAGAGCACGAGGCTCGGAGGGACTGGGATTTCTTTAAGTGGAGCATGTCCAACAGCTCTGGGTTTGACATAGCTTTGTATGTTAGGCAGAGATAGTACAGTTGTGAAAACTTACCATAAATGTAGATGTTTGAGTGTATTCACTGTTGCAGTCATTACATTTGGGTAATCTGCTGGCAGGTTGCCCTCAGTCGGCCTGAATTCCAAAGTCTTGGGTCCTGCGTCGGTTGCTGTCTCCTCTTCCCATGAAGTCAGGTCATCAGGGGTATAAAACAAGCAGCAGACGCCATTTTCTTTAGTTTTTCTTGCCCCCGATGTCAGGTGCTCCAAAAAGGTAGCAAAAAAAAAAAAATATATATATATATATATATATATATATATATATATATATATATACACACACACACACACACATACACACACACACACACACACACACACACACACACACACACACACACACACACACACACACACACACACACACACACACACACACACACAAACTATATATACATGCAACAATACAAATTTTACCTTCATCTACAAGCAAATACACCACATAGGTTATAGAAGATAGTGAAGTAAAGATAAACTCCAGAATGGAAGGGGGATGGTGGGCGGGTAACCTGGACTGCAACAGTGAATACACTCCAACGTCTACATTTGTGGCAAGTGTACACAACTATACTATGTTCTTAGTGTTTCACTGTTGCAGTCATTAAATTTGGGTAGAATCCCAAAGCTATGGATGGGAGGCTGCAGCTAAACAGCATTAGGGATGGCTATAAGGCCCTGCAGAACTGCAGTGGCAAAGCCTGCCCTGGACTTGGAGTAGAGAGGCAAATGATAATGCTTTGTAAAGGTGTGAACAGAACTCCAAGTAGCAGCCTCTAGAATGTCTTTGGTTGGTACTCCTCTGAGAAAGGCTGCTGATGTAGCTGCAGCTCTGGTGGAATGAGACCTAATGCCCTTGGGCACAGGTTTGCCATGGTGTAAGTAGCAGAAACAAATGGAGTGGCTTATCCACTTTGAAATAGTCTGCTTTGAAATGGCCTTTCCTTCTGATCGTGCAGCATATGTCACTAGTAATTGCTCTGTTCTTCTTAGAGCTTTAGTCCTGCTCAAGTAGAATCTTAGCCGTCTGTGTACGTCCAAGGAATGCAGAATTCTCTCCCCCTTGTTCTGCGGAGATGGATAAAAGGTTGGTAGATGAATAGTTTGGTTAAGAGCCACACTGGAAACCACCTTAGGCATAAATGAAGGATTGGTCCTCAGAGACACCCTGTCTGGGTAAAATATGCTGAAAGACTCCACAGCCACGAGGGCCTGTAGCTCTGAGACTCTTCTTGCTGAAGTAATTGCTAGGAGCAGAGCTGATTTTCATGTTAAGAACTTTAGATCTGCAGTAGCAGCTGGTTCAAATGGAGGCAAGGTGAGCTTTTCCAGCACATAACTGAGGTCCCATGCAGGTATTGGTGATCTTCTGGGTGGACTTACATTTTTGGCTCATCTAAGATACTGCTTTAGTAAAGGATGAGAAAAGATTGGTGGCTCTGTATTGTAATGAGCCGAAATGGCAGAGGCATGGATTTTTATTGATGAGAAAGATAGGCCTTTGTCAAGCATCTCAGTCAAGTATTGTAATATCTGAGGAATATTTGGTTCTGCTGCATCAGTTCCTTGTGCTTGATTCCAAGCAGAGAATCTCTTCCATTTATCAGCATAAGATTTTCTAGTACTAAGCCTTCTGGCTTCTAAAATGACATCCATCACAGCTTTACTGAGAGGTGTTGTTTGCATAACTACATGATCAGCCATGCTGCCAGGTTCAGTGTTTGGAGTTGATTGTGCAGGATCTGATTGTTTTGCTGGGACAGTAAGTGAGGTCTTTGAGGCAAGGTCCAACCGGGTAATGAGACAAGTTCCTTAGGACTAGGAACCAGTATTGGAGTGGCCAGTCCGGGGCAATTAGTATCATCTTTGGTTTCTCTTGTTTGACTTTTAGTAGGACCTTGGGAAGAAGAGGCAGAGGAGGAAAGGCGTAAACTGATAGGTTTTTCCAACTGAAGGATAGGGCGTCCAATTTCCATGGTTGTCTGTGATAAGACCTTGTGCAGAATCTTTTCAATTGATAATTTTGAGGACAGGCAAATAGATCTATGTCCGGGCTCCCCCATTTCTTTGTTATGCTGAAGACCTGTAGATCTAGTTTCCACTCGTGAGGGTCCATAAGGTTTCTGCTTAAATCGTCTGCCAGAGTATTCTGTTTTCCTGGCAGGAATTGAGCTTGTAGATGTACTTGGTAAGTCAAAGCTGTTTCCCACAGTGCCATGGCTAGTCTGCAAAGGGGGTATGAATGCGTACCCCCCTGCTTGTTTATATACCACATAACCGTGGTGTTGTCCGTCTTTATCAGTAGTTGTCCTGGATGAAGTAAGTCCTTGAAGGCTGTCAGAGCATTTTGAACAGCTAACATCTCTTTTTGGTTGATATGCAGATGCATTTGTTTTGGGGTCCATATGCCCTGAATGCATCTTCCCGCCAGGTGGGCCCCCCCCATGCATAATCTGATGCGTCTGTTGTTAAGGTTTGGCTTTTGGTGACATGCCTTTGCCCACCAGAGAAACTCCTGTTGTAGGCAGGGAATGAGAGGAATAATTGTTTCCAGACTGACGATGTTGACTCCATAAACTTTTTAGGTACCACTGAAGTTTCCTCATATGCAGTCTTGCATATGGAATCAGTAGAATGCAGGATGCCATGAACCTCAAAGCCTGCAGAGCTTGTCTTGCAGAAAACTGGGTTTTTGTTGCCATCAGTTTGAGGTAAGTAGTCAGTTGCCTTTGTTTGTCTGGCGTGAGGAAAGCCATCTGGGCAGTTGTATTCAAGCTTGCTCCCAGGAATGTTATCTTTTGAGACGGTACCAGTTGTGATTTCTTTTTGTTTATTGTGTACCCTAGGCATGTTAGAAGCCTTTTCACAAACGCCAGGTACTGAAGAAGAATATCCTTGTTCTCTGCTTGAATGAGACAGTCGTCCATGTAAGGATATATTTCTATACTTCTTTGTCTGCAAAAAGCAATTACTGGTGCCAGGCACTTTGTAAAGACCCTGGGCACAGTAGATAAGCCAAAGGGCAGTGCAGAGAATTGGTAATGCATTAAGCCAGCCTTGAAACGGACGTATCTTCTGCACGATTTCCTTATTGGGACATGCAGGTATGCCTCTTTTAGGTCTAATGTCACCAGCCAAGCATTTTTGTGCAGCATGGGCAGAAGCTGCTGCAAATTTAGCATTTTGAATTTTGGAATGTCCAGAAATGTGTTCAAAATTGATAAATCCAGTATTGGCCTCCAGGGCCTTGCCCTTTCTGGGTACCAAGAACAGTCGAGTAAAAACCTTGTCATTTTTCCTGTTCTGGTACTGGCTGAACAGCCCCCATATCCATGAGGGATGTAACCTGTTTCTGTGCCTCTGCCCATTGATTTTTTGGCAGATCCGGACAACCATTTGCCATTGGCACAGTATGGAAATCTGTATCCCTGTGATACTATGTTTAACACCCACAAGTCTTTGGTTAACTGCCAATTTTGAGCAAAAAGTGCTAATTTTCCCCCTAAGGGTGCTGCCAAAATTAAGTGCTTGGTGATGGCAGAGGGAAGTCACTGGGACTGTTTTTTGTACAGTTGCATTTTATCTCCTCCAGATTTGGAGGTAGAAGCACCCCATTGCTTTGACCTGTAAGAATCTTGTGCCTGGTATCTTGAACCTTTAGGGCATCTGGAATTGCCCCTATGAGCTCTGTCAGACACAGGAAAGGACCAATTTTTGTAGGCCAGTGTCTACTGAATCTTGGTGGCTGCACTTGTAAGAAGTCTTTTACAGTTTGCATTAAGACTTAAGCTTTGTCTTCCATTTTCTTTAAAACCTCTTCTGCCTTAATACCAGAGTATCATGCTGTAAAGGTGCATCCAGTAATTTAGCTTTAACATGATCAGGCAAATTTTGCTCTTTTAGCCAGGCATGCCTCCTAATCACAGATCCAGTAACTGTGGTCCTGCAGGAGGCCTCTAAGGAATCAAAACCACATTGCAAAGTATGCTTTCCAACTTGTTCAGCTGCATGCAATAATTCCTGCATTTCTTTATTTTCCTGCACATTCAGAAATCAAAATTATTTTCTGTTTCAGCAATCCATTAACATGTTGTTGATACCTGAGCATATAAAACTGGCAGTTTAAGGCCCTAATTGCCAAGGTTGCAGATGTATAAACCTTCTTTCCCCATCTATCCAGTGCCCTTGAATCTCTGTCAGAGGGGGTAGGATTTTTTGCTGTTGAGGCTTTAACTCCCTTTGGACCTTGTGAAATAGTTTCAGTCAGCAGCAGGGTTTCTAAATAAAAATTTGTGAGAGTCAGGGACCCTGTAATATCTGTCAGGCTTTCTGGGAGTCAGAGGTAAGGAGTCAGGAGTCAAGCTTAACTCCGAAAACATCATCCACAATGTCTAAAACAGGGGGTATGGCAAAAGGCCTGTGCTGAGGGAGAAGGAAATCCCTAAGCCTCTTTTTTGATTCTGAGAAATCTTGACTCCCCCAGTGAAAATGCTCCCTCAAAGTATGCAAGGTTTCTCCAAATGAATAATCCTCAGGAGGTGATGCAGATGGGATAGATTTCTCTGCATCAGAATCCTCATAGGTAGGTATAGATAATTCCTGATCAGAAGAATCAGAAGAAATAGAAACCTGATCTGAAGATTCATAATCAGTGTCTTGCCTAGGCCTCTTATCAGGAGGGGGTTGGGAACCCTGATCAAGGTAATTAGGTCTTCAGCATTTTGATCATCTGTTATTTAGGCATTGAGGCCTGTGCACGTGGCTCATGCGTCTTTTTTTAGCTTTAGAAGTTGCTTTTGTCTTTGGTTTTGAAGCTGTCAGTTTTATATAAAAATGTTGAGGCCTGAATACACCCTCAGAAGCCGGTGCCTGCTCAGCGACTCATGACCCACATGAGGGAGAGACATCCGTGGGTACAATACTTTGAGTATCTCGCGGGGTGCGGGACTCCACATGGGTCTCGGTAGAGGCCTGCGACTCCAAAGTAGGGGGTATCAGGGGCTGCGAAAGCGCCTCACTGAGTACCGGCGAACCGGCAACTGGCTTAGGAGAAGCTTTGTCGGTTTTGGACCTCGACGGTCTGTCGCTGTCCTTTTCTTCGCGTTTTTTGTGTACTCCGGTAGTCAGATTGCTATCCAACATTACAGGGTAGTTAAATCTGTTTCCAAAATATTTTGAGACAAAAATATACCGACTCTTAAATCTAGCACAAAACCATCAGGGCCTCAGCAAAGAATACAGTATAAATGGAAATCCTTATGAGGTATTTGCTTCCCACAAGTAATACAATTAACTTTGTCTGACATCGGTATGGAGCAAGAAAAAATGTTTCCCCAACGGGGTACTTAGCTTTAGTGAAGACTTCGGTTCTGAAACTCGAAAATTTCAGGAGTGGGCTGAACGGCACTTGCGAACTTCTGCTTCAGGCACCGCGCGGCAAGAAAGACTAAAGAAAATGGCGTCGGCTGCTTGTTTTATACCCCTGACGACCTGACGTCATGGAAGAGGAAACAGCAACCAACGCAGGACCCAAGACTTTAGAATTCAGGCCGACTGAGGGCAACCTGCCTGCAGATTACCCAAATGTAATGACGGAATGTAAGCCAGGTGTATTCAGGGTGGGGTTGGGGGGGACTGAGGTCACTTTTCCATGTAGGCGAGTGGCTAGCGCACAGTTTCTCGGAGGGCCAGGGAGCTGTGTTGGGACTAGAGAAAGTTTGTGTGTGTGTGTGTGTGTGTGTGTGTGTGTGTGTGTGTGTGTGTGTATACATAATTTACAGCTATTGCCTTTGTTAGCTTCATTAACTTTGCATCTCAAAAAGATCTGAAATGACCTCAAAATGTTCCACAACACTGAAATGTCCTTTTCTGGTTTTATCACGTAAAAAACAATATCTACAAAGCCAGCATTTCTAGACTACCATACCAATTTTATTCTTGAATCTAATTTCTGCGTGTCTTATTTTCTTTGCCAATGGCTCTAAATATAATGTAAATAACAATGGGAAAAGAGAACACCCGTCTGGTTCCTCTGCTCAAAAAGAAATCAGAGAAGAACCCACCAACTTTAATTTTCATCTCTGATCCCTCGTATATGGAATCAACCTTCTAATTTTATCATAAACTCCCAGCTTACTCTGTCCAATGCTTTCTCTGCATCAAAACCCACCAAAAACAGTGGTATTTTCTTACATTCTGTTTTATCAATCTTCTGTTAATGTTGTCAAATATTTGCCTCCATAAAACCACAATGATCCACATCTATCAATTCTGGGATCACCTATGCCATTCTTTCAGTCATTATAGACAAGCACTTTATAATCATGGTTTAGGACTGAAATGGGCCTGTATGACACTGGATCTGATGGGCCTTTACCTTCTTTAGGTATTACAGTCACCACCACTTTTCTCCAGGACATTTTTGCTTCTCCTCCTGTTGAAATACTGTTAAACATAACCCTCCAGACCTTTAACAGTTTTTCCCCTTTTAGCTTCCAAACTTCCACAGGAATACCATTTATTCCTGGGGACTTTTTATGTAATGTCACCAATAGAGGTGGGAGTTAAGGCAGTAAACAAGATCCCCCCAATATGTCAGGATATCACTGTGGACAAAGGCAACCATCATGGCTGCCTCTATGATGGCTTACCCAAGCAGATATCACCCACATCTGGTACTGCTTCTCTTCTCATACAGGTGAATTAATGGGTTAAGTCTGATAAGGGGACAGCTTGATGTTTGACAAGAATGGGGGCAATAACACACAAAAAAAAAAATCAGCAACTTGTTACTAGGATACCAACATGCTCCTCCATGACAAAGACCATAACAATATTTTAAGAGATTGCTCAAGCTAATGTAGGAGGGTGCACTCCAGCTAATAAAGAGCAGTAATCAATCTGATAAAACCTTACTAAATATTACATTCTCTTCAGTGAAAAAGTGACAGGTCAGCAACTAACATTACAATACAGGAATTAATTTTAACATTTACTGAGTAAATTCTGAAGGCACTAATTACTTAAAAAATAGATATTTTTACCTGACAAAGACCGCAATTACAATGTAGTGAGTGGTTTTCCACATCAGAAACTTCGCTAATATATATCAAGTACTACAATTTTTATACTTTATCCCATTTATATCACCTGGATCTAGATTATGAACAAAATACAGAAGTTTTTCAAAAATGTAGTGATTAATTTACACATTTTAATATTTCACCATCATTAAACACAATGTACAAACTATAACATAGTTAATAGACTTGTCATATCAAACAGGCTTTCTCAAAGGTCCTCAAAGTCTTGAATGAGAACAGACATCAATTGCATCTGCAAATGAAAATGGATCTGAAATCTCAGCGTGTTGAGATCAACTCTTCTATTGTTCTTTAGCCAATTGCAGTTTCCCACCAAGTCTGCTTATCAATGAATCTCTCCCATGAGCCAGATTCATTCACTCCCCATCCTGAGTATTACTCAGTGAGGGTAACAGTGGGTCAAGGGCAATATACAAGCAGTCATGGCAGTGCTCGTTTCCGCACCAGTGTCCTAGCAATGAAGGAATGTGTGTTTGACTTTAACCCCACTGCTTGGTGAGTGATATGCATCACCACAATGCCCTTCACATATAAATGCATGCTCTAGTGTACTTGCTCACTCCACTGCTGTCATTTTGTGTTGCTTCCTCATTGAGAGACTGTGGCACTGGCAGGCACACCCCCCCTACACACACACACAAGCAATAACAGATGTTCAATCCACTAAACAAACTTAAGCCACCTGGACTGCAGTCAAGCTCGTTCGTTACACATATCAATATGGCTAGTATGCTCTCTCACCACTGTCTTCTTTTCTAAGCTGATTCTGTGTGTCTATCTTTCAAGTGACTTTACCAGCTCCTTGGAACTCGAGACTATTTTCGATCAGTTACAACTGTGATAAGTTCCAGTAACATCCAGTTCATCTCCAAGATGATCCTCTTTCTGTTCCTTTAGGTATGATCAACTCACTTTATTTACTCTATGCATCTGATCTTAAAGATTATAATCCACTCTAAAGGAATATTTTGCAATTTGTGGTGTTGTTGTTAGTGTGTGTTAAACTGTGAACAAAAGATTAAAATTAATTCTGCAGTAAGTATGCTAAAAGATAAAGCATAAAATAAAAAGTTTGCTTGAATGTAGGTACAGAGTTTAGCAATGTAAAATGGGCATCCATACTATGTATAACAGACAGGCTTCTTCATAGCGTCAGCAAAAAAAAGCCTAAAAAGCAATTCTGGAAAGCAAGTATTACATGCTTTCTTAATATCAGCAGCAGAACAGTTTAAAGTGTTCTCACAGATGCTTCCTTAAAGACTTCTGTCAATGGACATGTTTCTATAAAATCAGTAGTACGTGTTTTCCACAAAATATTTTCTGAAACACGTTTGTCACAATATTAAAAAGCTTGACATAATTTCTCACAGATAAATGGACATGGCTTTTTATAGACTCAGCAGAAAACAATTCTAAAAGGCAAATATTGCGTCCATTCTCATACCAGCAGAAGTGATTACAAGTAAATTACAAAACAGGAAAGTCTAAAAACAGACATTACATATTTTCCCACAGAAGCTCCTTACAAAAGAGAAAACAACAGAATCTAAAGTGCGTGACTAAAACAGTACATAAAACTGTAAATCAACCTGTGTTAGAGGTATTAGTAGGAACACACTTGTTCTGAGGTATTGTATAGGAACATAAGTTATCTTCCATGCTGACTGTAAAGCAAAACTTTGCACATCTATGCTACAAACTGACAAAAGAGTATGTGTCTGTTATAAAATTAAGTCATTTATTAGTAATTGTGCTTACAGTAAAACAGTATTGTGCTGCAAAATATATTTTCTCATCAGTGTAGGTTGCAAGGCTCTGTGTTTTAAACAGACACTACAGATGTAGTCATGCAAAACCTTCTTCCATAAACATGCTGATGAAGCTTCTCAAAGCCACACACATATACAAGCCATTTATTTCAAGCTTAGTATTCTTTTTCTGGCAGGCAGTAACTGTGCCTTGACCACATGCAGTTGATTTCTGGCATTATCACTGCACAATATCAGTCTAAGGTCAACTTGCACAGGAACTCATTCATAAAACTCCTGCAACTACCTCTTTAAGGAACAGAGCACTATTTTTTTTGCATTTAAATATAATGTCAGACTGCATTTTTTGTCAATAATGTCCTCAACAGCTCACATATTATAGAAAATTCAGGGAAAAAATTCAAAGAATATTGCTCCAACATGACCAGAAATCAACTGATTTTTTTTATCCTCCAATGGATATAAACACACACTATTTGGTTTCAACCCTTAAATTAAAACATAATCCATATATCTCAACTCTGCAAATGTAATTTTATAATTTAAAAGTTAATCGGTTTGTTGCAGCATTGTGCCTCTCGTTCGATCATTTTGAATATCATACAAAATTCTATCATGCACCTAATATACATAAATATATAATACCTAAATATGCAACTCGTAAAATGTATATTAATGATAAATATATAATAAATAAATATGCAACTCTTCAAACTCAAACTGCCTCATTCAATAAAACATTCATTCATCAATATTTTCCAGTGAACCATGTACAGCAAATGAAGCCCAAATGGTAGGTATAATGCTCAAGTCAGCAACTGTTCTGCTACTTTTGGCTCAGCAGTGCTTTTTTTTTTTGCTTGTTGAATTTCCTGTGTTTCTAGCAGCCATCTTCTGCGGGTAGTGTCTTGTCTTCACTGTTCGTGAGAGTAATAGGGTTGCCCGACCTTCTATAGCGATTGGTTGAAAGAGCATGGGGCTAGCAGGACTGGATAGCAACTCGAGCTTCTAGATTCTTCCATCTTTTCTGGTATTTATACCCTGTGCTTGAAGGGTGTTCTGCGCTGTTTTAACCCACTGTAAGGTATCTCAGTTGCATTTTTCCCTTACCAGCACTCCTGTGTAACTAATGTCCTCCCTTGCAACTACTGTGCTTTTATCCAGTCCTAATCACAACTATAAGTATTATATTCAGATAGTACCCTCTCTACCACCCTTTACCTTTCTTCCACAGACTCTGACAGCCACAGACAGACAATTTCCTGTAGTTTCTCCTGCTAATCTTTTTGATAGCTGCATCCTGATACAGTGTAGCAACTGCCTTATGTACACAAACCTCTTCTTCTACCACCTAGGAACACAATATGTGAGAGATACAATTACATTAAAGAACCTAGTATCCTTGCTGTCTCAGACAGAAGCCAGTACATCTGACATTGAGAAGGCTGTCTGCACAAACACCACACTTCTACCACCACCCACACCTGTACAGTACATTCCTACATATGTGGAGGTTCTCAACAAAAATATACCTAAACAAGACAGACTTCTGAGGCAAAAGCACACATACACACACACACACACATCACAACCCACCACACCAAGCACCACAACATACACATGCCTGTGTCTCAGCCTCTAAGGCCAAGCCACAAACCCAACATGCTAGTCATAGGAGATTCTATCATGCGACACACAGATGTGCCCCTCATAGGCTACACAAGAGGAAAGTCATGGTAAGTTGCTTGTCAGGTGCTAGAATCCGCCATACCACTCAAGCATTCAAGTCTCTCAACAACAGGTACTGCTAGGACTCTGTCATAGTCCATGTTGGTGTGAATGACTTGAGACATACCTCTTTGGACGATATCAAGACAGACATGATTGAGCTCACTGAATACGTGTCCCAGGCAGGTATGTCCCTAGCCTTAAGCAGCATCCTGCCATCACCCAGAATGATGCCTCAGTACAAACAGAAAATGATTGGCTTTAACAATTGGCTTAGTTTCTGGTGTCATTTCAAGGGGATCCAGTATATGACAGCCTGGGAGAACATGAATGACAGACCACAATGCTTTGTCAGAGATTTCCTTCATGTCTCCTCTGGGCTTCAGGCTTCTGGCAAAGTCTCTTGCCTCCCCCATAGTGCCTTTTTTAGGCAAAGTCATGAGGACAAAATTACCAATGTGAAAAATTCTTCTAAATGAAATGTAAAGGTCACGGTGCAAAACGCTAGGTATCTTAACATGAAACTGCACTCACTGCAAGCATTCCTCATCCTGGAAGATGCTGACGTTTGTGCAGTCACTGAAACCTGGTTCAAAGCTGCAGAGAGCACCCCAAGCCTTACCAGGTTACTTGTCCTACCATACTTTCAGACCCAAGCAGAGGGCTACCAAGCTAAAGGAGGTGGAGTTTCAATATTTATCAAAGACATACACACCTCCAGGCTGGTCAAACAGTATGACGCACAGGTGAAACTCCAGGTGCAGTTAACTATCGACAAAACACCTATTAAAATCATAGCTAGCTACAGACCCCCAACCATGACTCAGAAGGACCACTCCACCTATCTGGACTTACTTGAATCCATCAAGATTCAACCCTCTACCCAGATCATGGGTGACTACCCAACCATAGAGTGGAAGACCAATTCTAGCTCAAACACTAACGCCCCGAGATTCCTCGACTTCGTCAATGCCAATGCACTGGATCAGGTGGTCAACACCCCCACAACAGGTGAAAATATCCTGGAACTGGTACTAACTAACATAAGTAGCCACTGTAGCACCCCTACAGCGTCATCCTCCTTAGTAAGATCCGAACATAAATCAATCATTTTTAAAGTCACTATCTCCCCTGACTCCTCCCTTGCCAGGGTCCAATAAAAAACTTTTCCAAAGCTGGCTACAACCTCCTGAGGACAGTTATAAGCAGCTTCACAGCCAACATCCCTTCAGCTGAATCAAGCACTAATGTCCAAGCCTACACCAAAAAACTATATGAGCACCTATGTAACTGCATGGACTCGGCAATACCTGGCAGGACCAAATCTTCCTCAAGGAAAAGTAAACCTGTCTGGTGGACAGCAGCAATAAACAGACTCTATAATAAAAGATAAAAATTGCTGTCCAAGACCAAGAAGGAGCAGCTGCCAAGATAGAAGCAATCTCTCCTTTGAACAAGCAAATAAGGTCACTGGTGAAACCCTCTAAGGCTGAGTCCAAATTGGTCACATCCACTAAGGACAATCACAAGGCCTTCTTTGCATACGTCTGCAATCTAAAAGGTAACTCCCAAATCTGCTCTGAACTGGTGGTCAAGAATACCACACACACACATCATAGATAGTCAACCTGCTGGCAGACAAGTTCAATGAAAGCTTCAACCCACTGTCTCCCCAATAACTAAACCAGGACATCCCCAGCACCTGCCACCCTCCCCCTCATCACCAGTGAGCAGGTTATTAATGCCCTCTCAAAGGCAAAAAAATACAGCCTCCATGGGACCCAACATCATCCCTGGCTGTGTCCTACATGAACTCCGGCAAAAGCTCTCAGCACCACTAGGCAACCCTATTCAACGAAAGCCCCCAGGCAATTATAGGCTCAGCCTAACTAGCCTCATCTGCAAGGCCATGGAACCCATTAACATTGACCATATAAACAAAGACACTGGCAACCTCCAAATGCTTGATTCCACACAGTTTGGTTTTGTCAAAAGGAGATCATGCCTGTTAAAATTGGTCGCCTTCTTTAAAACAGTCACCAAAGCCATGGATGAGGGCAAGACAGTGCACACCACCTACCTTGACCTAGCCAAAGCCTTCAACACTATTCCCCACTTGGGCATAATAGATGAACCCTCCCAGCTAGGCATCAACCCATGTTACCAAATGGGTAGCTAACTGGCTCATTGATAGAACCCACTCAGTCAAAATAGGGGAAGCCACCTCTAGTAGTAGACCCATAACAAGCAGCATACCTCAGGTACCGGTCTTCGAGCATCTACTGTTTGGGATATACTTTTCTGAGGTGCAAGCCAAAACCAGTGGTCTGTGGCTGACCAAATTTGCAGATGACTGTAAGATGAGCACTGTCATAAATTCCCCTAATGATGTGAACATCCTCCAAGAGGGCCTTAACTAAACTAATGACTGGTGCCAGAAGCATGGCCTCAAACTGAATGCCAAGAAATGCATCATTATTCCCTTTGGTGAAAATGATGTTCCCACTAATTATCAAAATAACAACAATGTACTAAGCATGCAAACAGTCGTGAGGGACTTGGGCACCCAAGTTGATAGCAACCTGACTTGACCACCATGTTGCCTCCGCTGTACAGAAAGCTTTCTACATATTTCACCCCATAAGAAAGGGTATTTCATCCAGGAACAAGGAGGTCACATTATACGGTACAATGCCCCCTTAGGCATGTACCTTGCCATGCACATGCAGCAGTTGGAGAGATCAAAGAGGTTCCTGACCAGGAAAATCCAGGGTCTCAAACAACTATCCTATACAGATAGGCTAAAAGCCCTGTCTCTACTCAGTCTTGTACAGACTGCTCAGAGGTGACTTGTGTCTAGCATACAAGGCCATCTCAGACTCAGCCTTGATAGAGTTGCTGCATATCTGTAAGTCAAACTCCACTCGCATGTAAAGTCTCAACCTGGTCTGCGACATTAATATAACTTGTTGGCGGGATAAATTTAGTGTCCCAATGACTTCACCATCTGCAGAAAAGACTTCTCCATGTCAAGCAGAGCACCTCACTAGCCCTCTAAGAGGAACCTAGACAACTGGAAGAGAAACAGAAAATATACCCCTGGGATCCCACCTGTGTCCCTGGTGGACAGGGAAAACAGGTGCGGACTTTGTCAGAACATGGGTGAAATTCTTGGCTAGGCTTATAAGAGCCTCTGGGCCAATAGCCTAGTATTGTCCTATAAATCTATGAACCTATATCTTTTCTTTCCTTTCTGAAATTTAAATGTAGTACTTCTTTCAGGGCAACATGCAGACATGTGACGTAATATTCCATCTCAGGTTGCGCAGCTATTCTACACTATGCAAATGAAAAAAATTAAAATGAAAAATTAAAATAAAAAAACTATTCTGCAATTTTTTTTTTCTTAAATTTTATGATACAGGGAGGGATGGTTTTAAATTTGGTAGACTATATCTTGTTTGCTGACGATAGTGTTGTTTTTGGTTTAATGTTAATTTTTATTTTCTTAGTGCCAGTATTTGCAATTTCACAAAAGTGTAGGTGAGGGTGACATACTTAAGCAGTGGAGCCCCCACCCCCCCCCCAAAAAAAAAGCTTTTGTTTTTTTTGATGAATTGGGAGCCAATTTGTCTTTTCTTTCAAGTAAAAGAAAAAAAAAATATATATATATATATATATATATATATATATATATATATATATATATAAATAAATAATATTTATATATATATATATATATATATATATACATATATATACATACATACATACACATACACACACACATACACACACACTTGTTTCCCACCTTTCAAAGCTAGTATAGTCCAGTTTTCAGGTTAGTGCTGAATTCAGGGCTGCGTTACAAATCTGTGTTTGCCCATACCTTACTTGGATAGAAGGAAGTTTCTCTGTTCACTTGTAAGAGAGGGGAGCTTGAGCAGCCTATCTGTCCCTGGAGAAGTGGTTTCAGCCCAGACATTAGTAGTTTATTGGCCATTTTGGGCTAATTTCTCTCTTTTTCATTTCCCTGCTATAAATACCATATTTGCCCAGTTTTGCATGCTGTGCAGCTCCAGTTAGCTAGGATAAAACTATTCCCGGCTCCACAAAGTCTCCTCTTCAATTTTTCCCTTGGAACTAGACATACTTTCAACTTAAGCACTCAAGCCATTCATTTCTCAGCCCGGTACTTGCTCAAAAAATATAGCAAGCACTTATAAACCCTAGCACTACACCCTCCTGTACTGTACGGAAGGACAAGGGTCTCTATTCGACCTTACTAGCCATCCAGTAAAACAGTTCATTGTACCTATCCAAGCATGTCCAAAGGGCAGTTTCAGGTGTACTCTCCAGTCCAACTGGTGAAGCTGGGCATTTTGAGGCAATGTTACAACTGCCTCATATACACAGACAACCCCCTCCTCCTACCACCAAACATTAATACATGCGAGAGATGCAGTTATACAGCCAAATTAGAGGCTAAGCTCTCTCAACCCAAGACTGGATCAGACAGTCAAGAATAGAAGGGAAATACTTGCATCACACCATCAGTCTTACATAGACCAATCAAACCAGCACCGGCAATAAACACACAAATACATGGAAACATACTCGGAGGCTCTAAATAAAAATCTGCAAAACCAACAGAGACCTCCAAAGCAAACATCCAAGCAACCTCCACCCCCCAACACAAACCATGAAACACATACTTTATAAAACCCACAAACCATGAAACACATACTTCATAAAACCAGTGTGCCATGCAATCACTGCCCTTAAGGCAAAATAACATACCCAACATACTAGTAATAGGTGACTCTATAGTCAGGCACATTGACGTCCCACTAACTAGGCTGAATACGGAGGTTACTCTGTTAAGCTGCCTGTCGGGTGCCAGGATCCGCCACATAACACAAGCACTCAGGTCACCTCCAGAACAAGTACAAATATGACTGTCATTGTCCATGTTGGTGTGAATGACCTGAGCCATAACTCCCTGGACTACATGAAAAGAGACACGGAAGAGCTCTCTGATCACGTAGCCCAGGCTGGTATGACCCTGACCATGAGTAGCATCCTGCCCTCACCAAGAATGATACCACAGTATAAAGAAAAAATTCTCGATTTCAACAATTGGCTAACTTTCTGGTGTCAATTCAAGGGGATCCAGTGTCTGTCCGCCTGGGATGACATGCTCGACAAGCCACACTGCTTCGTTAGAGACAGCTTGCACCTGTCACCCTTAGGCTTTTGAATACTTGCCAAGGCTCTTGCCACCCCCCATAGTGCCTTTTTTAGGCAAAGCTCAAAAGACAAACCCACCACCGTAAATAGCACAAGTAACAAAAAACTGAGGGTAATGCTACTCAGTGCCAGAAGTCTAAACCTCAAAATGCACGCACTCAAGGCACTTCTCAGTATGGAGAAATTCGATATATGTGCAGTAACAGAAACCTGGTTTAAGGCTCCAGAGAGCACCCCAGCACTACCAGACTACAACTCATACCATACATTTCGGCCACAGAACCCAAACCGAAATACAAAAGGCGGGGGCGTATCCATATTCATCAAGGATACCCACACCTCCAGGTTAGTAGCACAGCACGATACTTCAGAGATCATCCACGTGCAACTAGCAATGGGCAAAACTGCTATTTAAACTGTAGCTTGCTACAGATCACCCACTATGTCCCAGGACCCCCATTCCGCATTTCTGGAAACACTGGGAAACAAAGGTCCTACCAAACTCCCTAATATTGGGTGATTTCAATTTCCCAAACATTAACTGGGAGAACTACTAAAGTACTAACTCCCTTGCCCAACTTTTCTTAGAATTTATAAACTCAAACGCCCTGGTTCAACTGGTCAACACTCCCACCAGAGGTGACAACATATTGGACCTGGTCATCACCAACATGGGCGACCGGTGTTCCACACCAGAGGTCAACACCTCACTGGTTAGATCTGACCATAAACAAATCTCTTTTGATATCCATATTCCACCCCCACCTCCGGATAAGAAAGCCACCATGAAAAACTTTTCAAAAGAAAACTTCACATTACTTAAGACCGAGGTGGAAAGTTTCAAAGCCCCCCATGCTGAAGGATAACACTGTCCCAAGCTGCAAAATCCTTTACTAATGCATTCTATGGGCAGCTACAAGAATGCATGGATCGTGCCATCCCAAGCAAAACCAAGACTCACTCCTCCAAGAAAAGGAAACCAGTCTGGTGGACTCCTGCCATAAACAAGCTATACAACAGGAGGAGGAAACTAGTACAGAAAAGAGTAAAATCCCAAGAAGGGAAGACATCCCTGATCAGTATCAGCAAGAAACTACGATCCGTCAAAATCATCCAAGGCGAGCTTTGAAAGAAAAATTGTCAAGGACTCCAAAGATAACCACAAGGCATTCTTTAGCTATGTGAAGAATCTAAGTGGCAATGCTCAAATCTGCTCAGAGTTAGTGCAGAATGGCACAAAATACACTGAACAGACCGATATTGCCAACATCCTGGCAGACCGGTTCAGCGCAAACTTCACCCCCCTCTTACCCCAAAAGGGCCCATAACCATACCAGACGAATGTAGAGTCCCTGAAATCACAGACACTCAGGTTAAAACAGCCCTCTCCAAAGCCAAAAACACAGCATCAAAGGGACCAGATGGTGTCCCAGGCTGCGTCCTACACGAGCGCAAAGATGAACTAACCCCTCACCTAAACACACTGTTCAAACTCAGTCTCTCCACAGGCTACATACCCAAAGAGTGGCACACAGCAACGGTTATTCTGCTCCACAAAGGTGGAGCCACAACAGACCCCGGGAACTATCACCTTATAAGCCTGACTAGCTTGGTCTGCAAGACTATGGAGCGTATCATTATGGAACTCATTAACAGAGACATTGGGAACCTCCAAACACTGGACCCTACCCAGTTTGGCTTTGTTAAGGGCAGATCATGCATGCCTCCTAAACCTGGTGGACTTCGAGACAGTTACCAAGGTTATAGACGAGGGAAAGGTGGTACACACAGCCTACTTAGACCTCTCTAAGGCTTTCAACAACATTCCCCATTCTGGTATTATAGAGAAGCTCACCAGCCTGAACATAAACCACTACGTCACAAGATGGGTTGCCAACTGGCTCATGGACAGAACCCACATGGTGAGAGTTGCAGGAGCTAGGTCCAACTATAAACCAGTTACAAGTGGCATTCCCCAGGGCTCAGTCCTAGGACCCCTGCTGTTCGGCATATACTTCTCAGAGGTACTATGGCTGACCAAGTTCGCAGACAACTGCAAACTAGTGGCTATAACTGACTCTCCGGCTGACACTGACATCCTCCAAAAGGGTCTCACTGAGACGGATATCTGGTGTCAAAATCATGGCCTCAAGTTAAACACCAAAAAGTGCATAGTCATCCCCTTTGGAAAAAACAAAGTACCCACAAACTACCACATAGGTGGCAGTCCCCTAAATATGGAAGACGTAATAAGGGATCTGGGGACCCAAGTAGATAGTAATCTCACCTTTGATAATCACATTGCCAAAGTGGTTAGAAAATCCTTCTACCTGGCCCACCTAATCACAAAAGGGTTCGCGCATCCAGATCAAGAGAGGTCATTGTGCCCCTCTAAGATGAGTCTGATGAGTGATGAGTAGAGTACAACACCCCATTTGGGATGCACCTTACAAGACACCTGCAACAGCTGGAAAGACCACAGAAGTACCTCACCAAGAGAATCAATGGCCTCAAACAGATGCCCTATGCAGCTCGACTGAAGACACTCCAGTTGTACTCGGTTGCATACCACCTACTCAGAGGTGATCTCTGCCTGACATACAAGGCTATGTCCAACCCAGAATTGACGGACATGCTCCACTTAAACAAAGCCTTATCCCCTCGAGCAACACGCTCTAGGGATCTAAACCTCACCACAACAATAAATAGGACATGCAGGAAGGATAGATTCCTGTCCCAGAGACTTCCCATGCTTTGGAACAAGATCCCAATCTACATTAGGCAGAGCGCCAATCTACATTAGGCAGAGCTCCTCACTAACACTCTTCAAAAGAAACCTTGACGAGTGGATGGGAAACAAAGTTTCCCTCGACGATCACTTCAGTGGCTCTGCTGGACAGAGGCACAGGGAACTAATTTAAGGGGGCGGCGAAATCCAACATATTCTGGCTAGGCTTAGAAATGCCTTCGGGCAGATAGCCTAGTACCCACCTATAAACCTACTGACTCCTGTATTTTGATATCTGAGCAATAGCTTGGAGGAAGGCAAACTCTGGCATCCTCCAGATAAAAAGGAAAAAGGAAGTAATTTCCAGACAACCACCACTTGTGATCCAGACATATGAAATGGTTTAGCTGCTAGACAAAAGGCTACTAAGAAAAGATTTAGGGACACAGCTAGCACACACAGCTGTACAGCTATAAAGTAACATTAGAAAAATGTGTTCTGCTTTGCTTATGTACTGCATTAACTTGATAGTGCTACTTAACCATTGAAAATTCAGATGAAGGCAACTTCTGAATGCTTTTATAGAGAATGTCAGAGTCCGCACGTCTTCTGGACTGCTGTGCACTGCCGTCTGTGAAGTGGACCAGATCCCCAGTATAAGGTCTGAGCTTACGTCTACACTAATTATAAAGTAATGATTACCAGCACTTAAGATGGAAGAAAAATGGGAAAAAAGACCTGATGGAATTCAGCTATACAGATGACAAACCACTCAAAAATACATAAATAAATAATAAAATAATGAACAGAGACAGATTTATTTGAAAACTACCAAACAGCCAGTATGTGCTTTCGTCTTTAGTAAGACTTCAACAGACTGAATGACAGAAATGTATTTATTTATTTACATTTGTTGACCAGGCGTGTCTGACTGGACGTAGGTCCATTTTCAGCGGAGGCCCGGGGAGAAAAGTTCCACAGTTAAAATAGACAGTAGTTACATTGGATTACATAGCGATAAACAATTTAACATAGCAATTACTTACAACATACTTACAGATGAAGAACACAGTACATCAGTAGACAACTAGAATCTTTATATGTGAAGTACATAACAGACATTAACAAATGTTACAATAAGAAGTTCCTGCTGTATAAGTACCAGGCTTATGAGCATCTGAGCTTGCTATAATCAAGGTAGTTAGTGGAGTGGAAAGAAAGGTAGTGGTTGGATGGGGTGGGTGATATTAGAGTGGGAGTTGCAAGGGCATAGCCAGCATGTTTTTAGGTGCGCTTTTAGTAAAGTTTTGAAGTGGGTGCATGATGGTATGGAGGTAATTGTGGGTAAGAAATAAAACACAGCTTTACATATACATTCAAATCAATCAAAACAGTGCACCAATTAAATTATTACTGCCTGTGACCATGTTTACGTTTTATTTATTTTTTTTATCTTTAAATACATCAAAGTTCTCTTCCTGTCATTTAACCCTGGAGGACCTCAAACCAATACATGAAGTTCCTTAATTAAAGGAAGCTCTTGCTCCAAACAGTTTTCTAAATGGTTCCAAACACTCTGAAGAAAATCTTGAAGCTTTGCCAAATGAAGACTGATATGATGTACCATCAGAATACATGTTAGTGCGTGCTGACAGTTAACATAAAATGTGGTGGCAAGATGGCAGTCTAGACCGATATACGGCCCAACAAAGCAAGAAAGTCACTTTTAGTAGGAAGGGAAGATCAAACCTTGTTCTGTTCTCTGTAAAACCTCAAAAGTTCAGGAGTGACAGCCTCAAGATGTCAGAGTTTGTCTTCCTCCATTACACCACAGCCTGCCTACAGTGACCATGCTTGCAGTGAGACCTACAGACAGGAGACTTTGTGCTACCACCAGTTCCAAAACAAGTCATGTGAATTACAAATAATCCTCAATCTGGAAGATGAGAACTGTACATTGGGGGTGGAAATCTGGGACATGCCAAATAAATCCATTAAATCTAGAGAGACCACACATGCATATTGAAGCACTGAAGGCAGAAAGTCTTACATGGTTACCATCTTAAACACCTTCACTTTGACTTGCTGTTTTAAGCTGTAGAGACAGAGACTTTGATTCCTTTGTCTTCTTTCTTAGGAAAAAGAATAAAACTAAAAAATACCATATAGTCCTGTACCCTTTTTTCACATTTTTTACACAAATATTCTTCTGAAAGGAAAAAAATCAAGATGCACTTGGAAGAGGCGAAACCAAAACCTTTAAAATAACTCAACCCTAGATCACATGAAATCAGTCTAGAAAGTATGAAATTCCTTACCCAACCAAAATGACCCTGGGTATTGGTATGGGAGGCAGAATATGGGATAAAGGGAGGTAAGGAGAGGGGGGCTTTCTCTAGTAAGAGAGAGAGAGAAAAAATCCTCAAAGAATCATGTAGAACTGTCCCTCTTTAGATGGAAAACATTTGAACAGCTAGCATCTCTTTTTGGTTGATATGCATTTGTTTTGGGGTCCATATGCCCTGAATGCATCTTCCCACCATGTGGGCCCCCCATGCATAATCAGATGCATCTATTGTTAAGGTTTGGCTGGCAGGGGGTTGAGCGAAGGCCCATCCCATGTTTTCGTGACATGCCTTTGCCCACCAAAGAAACTCCTGTTGTAGGCAGGGAATGAGAGGAATCATTGTTTCCAGACTGTGACAATAATGACTCCATTAACTTTTTAGGTACCATTGAAGTTTCCTCATATGCAGTCTTGCATATGGAATCAATAGGATGCAGGATGCCATGAAGCCCAAAGCCTGCAGAGTTTGTCTTGCAGATAACTGGGTTTTTGTTGCCATCAGTTTGAAGTAAGTAGTCAGTTGCCTTTGTTGGTCTGGCGTGAGGAAAGTCACCTGGGCAGTTGTATTCAAGCTTGCACCCAGGAATGTTATCTTTTGAAAGGGTACCAGTTGTGATTTCTTTTTGTTTATTGTGTACCCTAGGCATGTTAGAAGCCTTTTCACAAATTCCAGGTGTTGAAGAAGAATGTCCTTGTCCCCTGCTTGAATGAGGCAGTCATCCAAGTAAGGGTATATTTGTATACTTCTTTGTCTGCAAAAAGCAATTACTGGTGCCAGGCACTTTGTGAAGACCCTGGGTGCAGTAGATAAGCCAAAGGGCAGTGCAGAGAATTGATACTGTATTAAGCCAGCCTTGAATGTGAGGTATCTTCTGCACGATTCCCTTATTGGGATATGCAGGTATGCCTCTTTTGGGTCTAATGTCACCAGCCAAGCATTCTTGCCCAGCATGGGCAGAAGCTGCTGCAACATCAGCATTTTGAATTTTGGAATGTCCAGGTATGTGTTCAAAATTGATAAATCCAGTATTGGCCACCAGGCCTTTCCCTTTCTGGGTACCAAGAGCAGTCTTGAGTAAAAACCTTGCCCTTTTTCATGTTCTGGTACTGGCTGAATGGCCCCCATATCCATGAGGGATGTAACCTGCTTCTGTGCCTCTGCCCATTGATTTTTTGGCAGATCCGGCCAACCGTTTGCCATTGGCAGAGTATGGAAATGGAATCTGTATCCCTGTGATACTATGTTTAGCACCCACTTGTCCTGGGTTATTAACTGCCAATTTTGAGCAAAAAGTGCTAATTTTTTCCCTAAGGGTGCTGCCAAAAGTTAAGTGCTTTGTGAAGGCAGAGGGAAGTCATTGGCACTGTTTTCTGCAGGTTTGCACTTTATCTCCTCCAGATTTGGAGGTAGAAGCACCCCATTGTTTTGACCTGTAAGAATCTTGTGCCTGGTATCTGGAACGCTTAGGGCGTCTGGATTTGCCCCTTTGAGCTCTGACACAGGAAAGGACCAATTTTTTGTAGGCCAGTGTCTACTGAAACTTGTTGGCTGCACTTGTAAGAAGTCTTTTACAGTTTGCATAGACTTAGCTTTGTCTTCCATTTTCTTTAAAACTTCTTCAGCCTTAATACCAAACAGAGTGTCATGCTGTAAAGGTGCATCCAGTAATTTAGCTTTAACATGATCAGGCAAACTCTGCACTTTTAGCCAGGCATGCCTCCTAATCAGACATCCAGTAACTGCGGCTCTGCAGGAGGCCTCTAAGGAATCAAAACCACATTGCAAAGTATGCTTTCCAACTTGTTCAGCTGCATGCAATAATTCCTGCAAATCTTTATTTTCTGCACATTCAAAAATCAACATAATTTTCTGTTTCAGCAATCCCATAACATGTTGTCGATACTTGAGCATATGAAACTGGCAGTTTCCATAACATGTTGTCGATACTTGAGCATATGAAACTGGCAGTTTAAGGCCCTAACTGCCAAGGTTACAGATGTATAAACCTTCTTTCCCCATCTATCCAGTGCCCTTGAATCTCTGTCAGAGGGGGAAGATTTTTTGCTGTTGAGGCCTTAACTCCCTTCGGACCCTGTGAAATAGTTTCAGGATCAGCAGCAGGGTTTTTAAATAAAAATTTGTGTGAGTCAGGGACCCTGTAAATATCTGTCAGGCTTGTTGGGAGCCGGAGGAAAGGAGTCAGGTGTCAAGCTTGACTCCGAAAACACATCATCCACAATGTCTAAAACAGGGGGTATGGCTAAAGGCCTGTGCTGAGGGAGAAGGAGGAAATCCCTGAGCCTCTTTTTTGATTCTGAGAAATCTTGACTCTCCCAGTGAAAATGCTCCCTCAAAATATGCAAGGTGTCTCCAAATGAATAATCCTCAGGAGGTGATGCAGATGGGATAGACTCCTCTGCATCAGAATCCTCATAGGGAAGAGCAGATAATTCCTGATCAGAAGAAATAGAAACCTGATCTGAAGATTCATAATCAGTGTCTTGCCTAGGCCTCTTATCAGGAGGGGGACGGGAACCCCTGATCAAGGTAATAAGGTCTTCAGACATTTTGATCATCTGTTTTTAGGCCTGTGCACGTGGCTCATGCATCGTTTTTTTAACTTTAGAAGTTGCTTTTGTCTTTGGTTTTTGCAGCTGTCGTCGGTTTGATATAAAAATGTTGAGGCCTGAATACACCCTCAGAAGCCAGTGCCTGCTCAGAGGCTCCAGACCCATTTGAGGGAGATACATCCGTGGGTCCAATACTTAGTATCTTGCTGCGTGCCGGACTCCACAAGGGTCTCGGTAGGGGCCTGCAACTCGAAAGTAGTGGGTATCAGGGGCTGCAAAAGTGCCTGAGTACTGGCAACTGGCTTAGGAGAAGCTTCATCGTTTTTTGACCTCGACTGTCTCTGTTCTTTTCTTTGCGTTTTTTATATACTCCGGTAGTCGGATTGCTATCTGACATTTCTGGGTAGTTAAATCTGTTTCCAAAATACTGTGAGGCAAAAATATACCGATGCTTAATAGTGCATTGGTTAAATCTAGCACAAAACCGACAGCCAGGCATGTTGTGATCAGGGCCTAGGCAAGGAATACAGTATAAATGGAAATCCTTATGAGGTATTTGCTTCCCACAAGTAAGACAATTATTAACTTTTTCTGACATCGGTATGGAGCAAGAAAAAAGTTTTCCCAATGGGGTACTTAGCTTTAGTGAAGACTGGTTCTGAAACTCAAACTCGAATATTTCAGGAGTCGGCCGACCGGCACTTGCGAAATGCTTCTGCTTCGGACACTGTGCGGCAAGAACAACTAAAGAAAATGGCATCGGCTGATTGTTTTATACCCATGACAACCTGACGTCATGGAAGAATAGACCGCAACTGACGCAGGACCCAAGACTTTGGAATTCAGGCCGAATGAGGGCAACCTGCCAGCAGATTACCCAAATGTAATGACTGCAACAGTGAAACACGAACATCCACAGGTGCAAAATCCAGTAAAATACCGTGTATTGGTAAGCGCTTTTGCCAAGTTTAAAATCACCAAACTTCTTCAGACACCATTTTACAAACATGCCCAGCTATTTATATCAGTGTCATAACTACCAGCAGTCAATGACATCAAGTAAACACCCCCCCCCCCCGATTCATCTGAAAATTTAAGAACCTACACGTTTAAAAAAAAAATACTTGCTCCTTAAAGAGACATTCACAGCACTATTAATGTTGCATTACATCCATCTACCATTTGAATGTGCTGTTACCAGAAGATGTTTGATGGGGGCAGTAAAAAGCCAATCGTCCAAATACGGAAACACCCAGGATCCTTGCAGTCTCAAGTGAGCTGTGACCACTGTCATGCACACTTTGTGAACACATTGGGGGCTGTAGAGAGACCGAACGGCAGGGCGCGAAACTGGTAATGATTGGCTTCTAGCCGGAGGTGAAGTAGACTCCTGGAGCATTTGTCCATTTTAATGTGGTAATATGCATCCCGGAGATCTATCTAGCACATCCAATCGCCCTCCCTGAGAAAAGGGAAGATGGACTGAACTGCGACCATCCGGAATTTGGTTTGGGCAACATATTTGTTCAAACTGCTGAGATCCAGAATGTGTCTCCAGTCCCCATCTTTATTGGCACCAAAAAAATCTTGAGTAAGATTCGGATCTGCATTGGTCTGGTGGGACTAGTTGGATGGCCCTTTTTTGATACAGCTTTTTCACTTCTGAAGCTGCTTCTTCCTTCTGACTGGGTGAAACATCGGGAAGTATGGTTGGAAGTTTTGTGTAAGATATGAACGGAATGGTGTAACCTGTGGTAATGACATTCTGCACCTAATGATCGATGGTGATAAAGAGCCAGGCAGCTTGATGCAGAGAGAAACGAGCCCCAACTGCTTCCAGAGGCAAGCAATCAGGCCGCTCTTCAGCAGCACTGGTAAGGCTGCCCAGAGGAGTCATCCCTGGGGCCTTGTTTGCATGGACCCCCTCTGCCTCCAAAGGGGCGACTTCCGGAATTGTTACCCCCTCTGCCACTGAGGGTATCACCACGTGCAGCACGGAAAGGACCCTGAGATTTTTTGTGCCACATCTTCCCACTACTCTGGTTCTTGGAAAAGGAACATTGAGGGCTGGCAAAACATAGGCCTACACGAGGACAGGGTCTTACCATCCTGCTCACACCTGGCCAGAGTGTCCTTTACCTTGGAGCCAAACATAGGAAGATGCTTCGATGGAAGCATTCAAAAAGGAAGACTTGAAGGGGTCCACGAGGTCACAAATGTGCATCCAGTAGTAACATCTCATAACTATGCCTGAACCCACAGCTCTAGCCACCCCTTCAGTTGCATGTGAAAGCAACTTCATGGACGAATTGGAGATAGATTCCACGGTTGCGAGTTGTGAGGCAACTTTGTCCCAAACATCTTCAAACATATGCCCTATGAGTGTTCCTGAGAGTTTGGAGATCAAGTCTCTTTGGAACTTTGTAAAATGTGACAGGTAGTTCACTGACCATATGGCAAAGGTCACTGATGCAAAAACCCTCTTCCGCAATCTGTACATGGCCTGGGACTCTGTTGGGCGAGTGGACAGTAGGATGCTCCAGCTAGGTCCTTTTTAGTGGCCACCGCCGCCACCACCATAGCATCGACTGGTAAACCCCTGGACCAATGTGGGTGTTCTTCAGGTGGAGAAAGCATCTTGGGATCGCCTCAACAGAGTCAGGGTTCTTTCAGGCATGCTGCACCACGAGCTGAACTAGCTCGTCTGCAGGCGGGGTCACCCAAGAGGTAGAAGGCCTGGCACGGAAAGCCTGCAAGAACACGGACTCCTCTGAAGGAGGATTAGTGGGTTTCCAGTCACCCCTCTGCTTCAGGATTGCAAAGATGTCTCCGAAGGAGACATCAGGGGGTGACCATGGGGACCCTTCATCATCAGAATAAGTGTCCTCTGTAAGAGACTCCACAGGTGAGTCTACGTACTCCCTCTTGTATGTTCTCCTCCATGGGGGCTCCTCAGTGCGCGCTTCTGAGGAGGACTCAAGAGTGGGCACCATGTACAGGGGGTTCCTGTGGCTTCCCTGCTCTGTGTTCCAGAGAGGTGGCCTGTGGCCACTGTAGCTCAGGGGGAGAGAACTGGGGTTCCGACATCGGCGGAATGCTTCCAGAAGCAAGAGCCCTCTCCATCGCACAGAAAGCTCGGTGCCGAAGGGGCACTCTGTGCTAATTCGGGAGGTTGACTCGACAATGCAGAGATAGGCATTTAAGGCATGCACTGTGCCAAAGTGACATCCAGTGCCGAAGTCGTAGTAAGCGAGAAAAGGTTTATGGTCAGTGCCGGAGACAGAATCAGTGTTGAAAATGGCACCGATATAGTAACAGTTGTAGCACCTGGAGCACATGAGGTCGATGCCGACGAGGCAGATTTATGCTCCGAACAAAGTTTTTGTACCTTAGGTTTCACAGACATGCCCTGGTCACCCCAAGGTGAAGAGGAAACTGAATGCGGCCTTTTAATATCCTTCCTAGGAGGGGTTGAGACCTCCGTAGCTGAAAGGGCCTTTGAAAAGGGTGACTTAAGTAGGCCCTTTAGAATCAACTTATTACTGCACTTGTTCAGAGTGTGCTGGCTAAAACTTTGGCAAATCACACAGGGAGGCTGCACCAAAAGGTGGGGCACCCCCAAGCAATAAACACAAACATCGTGAGAGTCACTTAGTAAAGTTTACCATTACACAAAGTACAGTGCTTGAAACCTGAAGCTCCCTTCTTATCAGACATCAAGACAAGTCAAACACAACAAAGTCTTCAAATACAATTTAAAATTCTACTTACTCTGTCTAAACCTACACACATACACACAGTATCTATCCAAAGAGTCAAAATCACAACTAGATAGAAAAGGAAAGACTAGAAGGAAGTACAGTTTTGTACCTACCATAAATGTAGATGTTCGAGTGTATTCACTGCTGTAGTCATTATAATTGGGTTATGCTGCCGTCAGGCAGTCCCGCAGTTGGCCAAAGTCTTGGTCAGGCGTCGGTTGCTGTCGCTTCTTCCCTGACGTCAGTGCGCCAGGGGTATACAAGATGCAGCCGCCATTTTCTTCAGTTTTTCTTGCCCCAGATGCCAGGTGCCCCCAGATAGGTAGGCAATACACATTGCTAATAAAACATACATAAAAAAATAAAAACAATACCTTCAGTTACAAGCAAATACACCACATAGGTTGTATAGGTATAAAGGTATAGATAAGTCCCAGCTAAGAAAGTGGGGATGGAGGGAGGGTAACCTGGACTGCAGCAGTGAATATACTTGAACATCTATATTTATGGTAGGTACAAAACTGTACTATGCTCATCATGTTTCACTGCTGCAGTCATTACACTTGGGTTGAATCCCAAAGCTGAGGTTGGGTGGCTGGTTCAATAAAGGATTCGGGGTGGCTATGAGGCCCTGCAGCACTGCAGTGGCAAAGCCAGCTCTGGATTTAGAGTAAAGAGGCAGGTGGTAATGTCTGGTAAAGGTATGCACTGAACTCCAAGTTGCAGCTTCCAAAATATCCTTGGTAGGTGCTCCTCTAAGGTAGGCAGTTGAAGTGGCTGTTGCCCTTGTGGAATGTGGCCTAATGTTGCTAGGTACAGTTTTTCCATGCTGTGTGTAGCAGAAACAGATACAGTGTCCTATCCACTTTGAGATGGTCTGCTTTGAAATGGCCTTTCCCTGTGATCCCGCAGCATATGCTACAAACACTTGCTCAGTTTTCCTGAAAGCTTTTGTTTTGTCCAAGTAGAAGCGTAACTGCCTGTGTATGTCCAATGAGTGCAGAAGTTTCTCCCCTTTATTCTGGAGATTTGGATAAAATGTTGGCAAGTGAATAATTTGGTTAGGGGCCACACTGGATACCACCTTTGGCATAAATGTAGGGTAAGGGTTTGTTCTTAAAGAAACCCTGTCCTGATGAAAAATGAAGAAAGATTCCACTGCCATTAGTGCCTGTAACTCTGAGACTCTTCGTGCTGAGGTTAATGCCAGAGGGAGAGCAGTTTTCCATGACACACACATTAATTCTGCTGAATTGGCTGGCTCAAAAGGAGATAAAGTTAGTTTTTCCAAGACAAAGTTGAGGTCCCAAGTTGGTGTTGGTGTTCTCCAGGGCGGTCTTATGTTTTGAGCCCTCTGAGGTACTGTTTTAGCAATGGATAAGAGAAAATAGGAGGATCTGTGATGTAATGAGTTGAGATGGCAGAGGCGTGGATCTTAATGGATGAAAAGGATAGGCCTTTGTCCAGCATCTCAGTTAAGTATTGTAGAATCTGAGGAATATTTGGAACAAGAGGGTCAAAGCTTTGAGTTTGGTTCCAGGCGCAGAATCTCTTCCATTTTTCTGAATAGGATTTCCTGGTGCTGGGCCTCCTGGCCTCCAAAATGACATCCATAACAGCTTTACAGAGAGGTGTTGGTTGCTTGGCTAAGTAATCTGCCATGCAGCCAGGTTTAAGGTCTTGAGCTGGCTGTGCAGGATCTGATTGTTTTGTTGAGTCAGAAGGTGGGGGATTTGAGGTAAAATCCATGCTGGGCCTTGGGCCAAGTTCTTTAAGATTGGGTACCAGTGCTGGCGTTGCCAGTCTGGGGCAATCAGGATCATTTTTGGCCTTTCTTGTCTGGCTTTTAGGAGTACCTTTGAAAGGAGAGGCAGTGGTGGGAAGGCATAAACTTTCAGGGTTTTCCAGCTGAACGAGAGAGCATCCACTTTCCATGCTTGTGTGTGGTAAGTCCTTGTGCAGAATTTCTGTAGTTGGCAGTTCAGAGGGGAGGCAAAAAGATCTATGTCTGGGCGCCCCCATTTTTGTGTTATCATGCTGAATACTTGTGGATTTAATTTCCACTCGTGAGGATCCATGATGTTTCTGCTTAAGTCGTCTGCCAGAGTATTTTTCTTTCCTGGCAGGAATTGTGCTTGCAGATGAACTTGATAGGTCAGTGCTGTGCTCTACAAAGTCATGGCTTGCCTGCAGAGGGGATAGGAATGAGTGCCCCCTTGCTTGTTTATGTACCACATAACTGTGGTGTTGTCTGTCTTTAGTAATAGTTGTCCTGGATGCAGAAGGTCCTTGAAAGCAGTCAGGGCATTTTGTACAGCTAGCATCTCTTTTTGATTGATGTGAAGATGCATTTGGTCTGCGGCCCACTTGCCCTGAATACATTTTCCTGCCATGTGTGCTCCCCAGGCGTAATCCGAAACATCTGTTGTTAGTGTCTGCCTGGCTGTGGGGTAAAGTGAAGGGCTGTCCCTTGTTGTGGTGACATGCCTGTGCCCACCATCGAAACTCCTGTTGTAGGCAGGGAATAAGTGGTATTACTGTTTCCAAATAGTGACAATGTTGAGTCCAAACACCTTTTAGGTACCATTGTAATTTCCTCATATGCAGTCTGGCATATAGTATTAGTAAGTATGCAGGATGCCATGTACCCCAAGCCCTGCAGAATTTTTCTTGCAGGGAGTTGGGTCTTTGCTGCCATCAACTGAAAGTACTGAGTCAGTTGCCTTTGTTTGTCTGGCATGAGATAAGCCATCTGGGCCGTTGTATTTAAGCTGGCACCCAGGAATATTATCTCTTGTGAGGGCACTAGTTTTGACTTCTTTTCATTTACTGTGTACCCTAGGCAAATGAGCAATCTTTTTACAAACGCTAGATGCTGTAGAAGGATGTCCTTGCTCTCTGCTTGAATAAGACAGTCATCCAAGTGGGGATATATTTCAATAATTTTTTGTCTGCAAAATGCAATTACTGGTGCCAGGCATTTTGTGAAGACCATGGGTGCAGTACATAAGCCAAAGGGCAGTGCAGAGAATTGGTAATGCATTGTGCCAGATATGAATCTGAGGTATTGTCTGCAATTTTGTCTGATTGGGACATGCAGGTATGTCTTTTTGAGGTCCAAAGTAACAAGCCAAGCCTTCTTACCCAGCATGGGAAAAAGTTGCTGTAGTGTCAACATTTTGAATTTCGGAACATCCAGGTAAGTATTTAGAGTAGATAGGTCCAGTATGTGTCTCCAAGCTTTGTCCTTTCCGGGGACCAAGAAAAGTCTTGAGTAAAATCCTTGTCCTTGTTCTTGCTGTGGCACTCTTTGAATAGCTCTCATGTCCATGAGGGCTGTAATTTGCTTTTGTGCCTCTGCCCATTGATTTTGTGGCAGGTCTGGCATTCCTTTTGACCTTGATAGAGTGTAAAAGTGGAACTTGTAACCTTACACAATGTCCAGAACCCATTTGTTGTGGGTGATTATATGCCAGTTTTGTGAAAAAAGAGTTAGTTTACCCCCTAAAGGAGCTGCCAAAAGGTAAGTGCTTGGCATGTGAAGGGGGAAGTCATTGGGACTGTTTCCTATAAGGTTGTGACTTGTCTTCTCCTCTTTTTCGGGTAGAAGCAACCCACTGTCGTGGTCTTAAGAGCCTTGGGGCTGAGATCTGCCTCTTTGTTGTCTGTCTGACACTGGAAGGGACCAATTTTTAGAAGGCCAATTTCTGCTAAATCGAGGTGGCTGTACCTGTAAGAAATCCTTCACTGTTTGCATTGATTTTTGCCTTATCTTCCATTTTCTTTAATACCTCTTCTGCCTTAACACCAAACAAGATATCATGCTGTAAAGGAGCATCCAATAATTTTGCCTTAACATGATCAGGTAAACATTGTTCACAGATCCTGTAATTGCGGCTCTACAAGAAGCCTCTAATGAATCAAAGCCACATTGCAGAGTATGTTTTCCCACTTGTTCAGCTGCATGCAATAAATCCTGCATCTCCCTGTAGTCAGGACATTCTGAGCTTATAAGCATTTTCTGTTTTAACAGGGACATTAAATATTGTTGGTATTTAAGCATGTGGAACTGGCAATTTAAAGTCCTTACTGCTAAAGTTGCAGAAGTATAAACTTTCTTTCCCCATCTATCTAATGCTCTTGAATCCCTGTCAGAGGGAACTGGATTTTTAGCAGTGGAAGCCTTTACCCCTTTGGGACCCTGGGAAATAGTTTCTGGGTCAGCAGCAGGGTTTTTATTAAGAGTAACTAGGTCTTCGGCCATTCTGAGCATCTGTTTTTTAGACATGGAGGCCTGTCTAGGTGAATGCTGTACTTGTTTCTTTGTCTTTAATGGAGTTTTAGACTTGGTTGTTGTTTTGATGGTAAGCTGTGAAGGTCTGAAAACCCCCTCAGGAGCCAATGCCTGCTCAGCGGCTCCGAACCCATCTGAGGGGTTAATTTCCACAGGCCCAATACCTTGAGTTTCCAGAGGCCCAGAAATCTCCACGTGGGAGTCGGAGGCAGCCTGTGGCTTTCAGGTAGCGGGTGTCAGGGGCTGCGAATGCGCCTCACTGAGAACCGGCGACTGGCCTAGAAGAGGCTTTGTCAGTTTTTGACCTTGGATGCCTGTCCTTATCTTTGTCTTTGTGTTTTTTGTGTATTCCGGTCGGCGGTTGTTCCAACGGCATGGTATAATTGAACCTTCAGCCAAAATAATGGCGAACAAAATCAAACTGACGTTTAATAGTGCACTTGTTAAATCTAGCAAAAATCCGACAACTAGTGACGTCGTGGTCTGGGCCTAGGCATGGGATACAGTAAGAGTGAAAATCCTTATGAGGTATTTGCTTCCCACAAGAAATACAATTGTTAACTTTTACTGACATTGGTCTGAGGCAAGAAAAAGTTTCCCCAGTGGGGTACTTAGCTTTATTGAAGACTTCAGTTCTGAAAATCAGAATTTGAAAATCTCAGGAGTCGGCTGACCGGCACTTGTGAACTGCTTTTGCTTCGGGCACCACGCGGCAAGAAAGACTGAAGAAAATGGTGTCGGCTGCATCTTATATACCCCTGGCGCACTGACGTCAGGGAAGAAGCGACAGCAACCGACGCCGGACCAAGACTTGGGAACTCAGGCCAACTGCGGGACCGCCTGATGGCAGGATAACCCAAGTGTAATGACTGCAGCAGTGAAACATGAACATATACCAGCTATGGCATTCAAGGAATACTACAAGCGTAAAGAGAGATCCGTACCACCAACAGTACTTAAAAGATTACCAAACGGGTAAAAGGAAAGACAGAAAGGTGTAAATCTAACTGTAAAAGTGAAGAACAACGAATATAAAACTAGTGATAAGAGAGCAGACCAATTTTCTCACAAAATATCAAAATGCTTTCATTTAGCTGAGAGCTCAGCTGAAACGTGGGTTTATGGCTATGTGGCTAATGAGATCTGAGATAACAGGAAGAATGGCATTGTAGGTAGAAGCTTAGCTTGAGAGTTTTTTGGCTGGAGCGAGCTTGGTTCTAGGCCGACTCTGTTCCGAGGGCTCAGAACCGAACCCATTGGTGATGAATGGAAAGAAGATTAACATCAAATTATCAGTTACCATACAGCTGTCTTCACAGAACGTAACAACAAAGGACAAAAAAGTATCATTAGTACAAGTTATACTCTTTTCTTTACCATGAGTAGATTCATATATTGCTAGACTACTACTGGTCAAACTCGTGAGATGTGGTGTAATGTATAAATTCAAATGGTAGATGGATGTAATGCAACATTAATAGTGCTGTGAATGTCTCTAAGGAACATGTATTTTTTTTTTTTTTTTTTTTAAACTTGTAGGTTCCTGAATTTTCATATGAATCATGTGGGGATGTTTACTTGATATCACTGACTGCTGGTAGTTAAGACACTGGTATAAATGGCTGGGTATGTTTGTAAAATGGTGCCTGAAGAAGTTTGTTGATTTTAAACCTGACAAAAGCACTTACCAATAAACGGTATTTTACTGGATTTTCCACCAGTGGTTCTCATCCTTTGCTACTAATTTTTGCTCTTCTGTATTGAAAGGTGTTCTTGAAAGCCTCGAGGACAAGAGGGACTGGAGATGGGGCAGGAGTACACATTTCCAAGAAGCTGTAATACCTCTTCTGAACACAGATACCAATGGATTGCCAGTCAAAGTGTTTCACTGTACTCTGACAGTTTCTCCAAAGGAAGCTTCCTCAATAGGGGAATCCGGTGACAGTGAGTACTCTTCATCCAAAGAGATTTGTCCTGGAGAATGCAGCAGAGAGGAACAGTGTAAAGAATGATCAGAAGCTGAGTCTTGTTCTTCAGAAAACAGGCGGGTGTTTGAAATGTAGCCTGTGGTTGTTGAGACCCAAAAGAGGGAGGTTTCAAAAATATAACAACTTTGAACAAATTCTGTGAAAATTCATCCACTCCTTCTCCCTAAGAGAAGATGAAAGGGCCACATGTCTAATCTTCTGTTTTTACATTTTAGGTGTGATGTCCACCTGGATGAGACACAGGTTCGGAACTCTGCCTAGGACCTCTTCCCAAACTAAAATTTGAAGGATGCTGTGAAGTCCCTTGGAAATGAGTCATGGTTCATCAGATGCCATCTGCAAGGTTTCAGGAGCCATACTGGCCCTCCAACAGGGTCTTGGTAAAGCACAACTGAGAGATAACCTGGCATACCGCAGGTTCTGAAACCTCTACAGGGGTGGTGTCTCAGTCTCTGATACATTGGACTGTGGATCTGTTCTGGGCCTCTAACTTTTTCTTAAGTGAAACAGGGATGTTTGGGGATCCTGATTCAGCCATCTTTGACTAGGCCAAGCATTTACAATACTGAGTCTTCCAGGAAGGTGTTAAGATAAGAAAGCATTGACATAAGGGTTTTGGGGAAAAAAAAAAAAAACTGACATTCAGCAAGATTTGTGACCGTGTTCTGGGCTTAGGCAAAAAAGATACTTGGCACTCAACTCCTTGCATGGAATCTGCCTACTGCAGACATTAACAAAAAAATGCAAGTAAAAAAGAAAGTACCAACAACCAGACAGCAATCAGTCCAATAGACGTGCGAGACAGTCTGAGGATCCATGCTCAAACATCCATCTATATACCCCAAAGCATATGAGCTAGTCATGCGTTGGATGTGCGACCTTTGGAAGGTAAAGCTTTGGTACCCTGGCTGGATGTCAGCTGCAACAACCCATACATCAGGGACACTCAACAGTAACTTCAGTCAGGACGAAGAGACAAGCTACTGTATTTACAAAATATGCATTTGCAGCTCAGTTGTTATTTAGCCAGAACCAAAGAGCTTAGGAAATTTGACCAGTTGTTCATTAAGTCAAGTCAAGAGGAGGACAGGCACACACCAATGGCTAAGCTTTATTAAGTTAAAATACAAGTATCACTGCTACAACAGGTGCCCCAAACTACCATTATCTCCTTCTGGAGATAATTGTGTGTTTTTTTTTTTTCGTGGAAAAAACTAAACGGGGGGGGTGATGGGTGGGATATTGTACAGCAGCAGCAGTGATCTCCATATTTGAACATCTACAGCTAGAGGGGATTTGGATTTACTGGCCTGACTATGCCCAAAAAGACTTAAGTCATGAATATTCAGAAGCCATGTAACAACACTGGTATGTCCTTAAGGGGTTCATTTGCAAACATCCTATAGTCTCCACTACAGTAAGTTACACAGTAGGGAATCTAGCTTGGCCTAGTCTTTCAATAAAGTCTCCAAGTAACTCGCAGGATAGCAAGCTGGCTCACAAATAGAACACAGGAAACTAAGGGTGAATAGCTCAACCTCCTCCAAAACACTGGATAGTGCAGTGGCCCAGGATTCAGTCCTTGGGTCACTTTGTTTTGAAATTTATTTCTCTCAAAGATGAAAGCTCATGTTAAGGGACTTTGGCTAACCAAGTTAGCAAATAACTGCAAACATGTTGCCATCTTGAACTCCCCAGAGGACACCACGATCCTACAAGATGGTTTGTCCTAAATAGTGTCAGAACGATGGACTGAAAGTCAGTGCCAGGTAATGTATAATCATTGCTATGTCAAGCAAGAACAACTCCTATAGTATCACACTGACAACACTCCCCTGAAAACTGGTATTGTGGTTAGAAATCTGGGAACCTATGCTGTTTGATCAGAATGTATCCAACTATTGAAAGGAAGTGCTTTTTCACTGCACAGTTTACACTAAAGGGTATGACACCCAGATCTATGGATGCAATTGCTCCTGTGTGCTCAACTCATTACACCAATCACTGAATATAATGCACCCTTTCAATATATACCTGTCCAAACAGTTGTCAAAGCTGAACAGCCGTAACACTTCCTCAAACAAAAATCAAAAGCCTAAATCATAAAAACTATGCAGATCACCTCAAAACCTTGTCTCTCCTCTCTGTATTACACAGGCTATTGGCAGGTGACCCCTGCTTCAGATATGCAGCTGCTACAGACACTGTTCTGTCAGGGACCTCTACCTCTTATGCAAGATTAACAGAACGTGCCAGACAGATAGGTATGTATGACAAAGAATACCACAATTATGGAACCAGCTTCCCCTCCATTTGAAGCAAAGTACTTCTCTTACTTTATTCAAACATAGCATGGATGAATGGATGGGTAAGAGCAAATCCCTCCCCTACCCCCAGTTTAGCACCAATGGTCCTCATGGATAGAGTAAACATGCAAGCACCCAACATGTACTTGTGCAGCCCATCTTTGGAGATTCATATTGTAAAATATAAGGGCTAATAAGTATCATGGGATTACACAGCTACACTTTTTAATATCCTTATGTACCTATGAACCTGTGTAAGAGGAATTCTACTTATATTACCTATACAGATTTCCTTTTCTGTGGACACTGGATGTCAGTAATGGTGTCATTTGCACTGCCCACCTATGATGAAGTTCCACAGAATTCCACCTTTCAGGTACATTTGGAAGTTTTTTTTTGTTCCACACAAAAAAAAAAAAAAAAAATAAAAGAGAGAAAAATGTGCATGTACGTTACTCTCCTGATTACAGCCTCAGTGTAGGGAAGTGATTTACTCTGTTCTGGAGTCATTTAGCTGCTCCATATGGTAGGTCAGAATTAATGTCCAAATGCATTTTATCCAATGAATTGGGAATTTTACTGCAGCAGTCATCCCTTTGTTCAAATATCTACGAAGCACAGAACTGGTCCATCCACCTAAGGTAACCATTAGGACTATAATAGCGCAGGCATTAGGACAAGTCACAACGTAAAGGTTTCTCAGGATGCTTAAATCTCTCCATTTGACCCCTTATGCACATCTCTGTTCTGCAGTTTTTCATGGCTGCATGTACAGTAAGGCTACACTGAATATTGTATTTCAAAATACAGTTTAAAATCAGTGTTGATTCTTTTTTCTTCAGCGATATTTATCTTTCCTGTGATACTGCAATAAGGACAATATTTTCTTCTTTTCAAAACTCACTTGTATTCTTTGATTTGTACTCTTACTGCTACAGTTAACCTCTCTTCTTGGCATGCATGGCCATGAGCCTCTTAGATAACCATGCTGGAAACCCCAATTAAAAAAGTGTACCTGCTGTAGACTGATTGTCTTTTAAAATGCAATGCCTAGTAAAGGCACCATGGCAACTCAGTACACAAGCTAGCTTAATTTCATCCATAAGTCTAACTTTGAAGGTGTTAAAGATTTAAGAAGATCCTACAGCCATAGATGAAGGCAACTGGGCTCAGGACTGAAGAAATGACTTCTATGAATGAAGTTTAATGTTCTCCAACACTTAGGATGAGTACTAAAGGCAGAGACAAGTCAGGAATACATAAAGAACATCTGGAATAAGAATATCATGAAAAACCATAAGAAATGAAGACAATGGTTTTCTGGTGGAAGATGCAGAGCTGCAATGAAGGGACAAGAAAGTGTTGGTGATGCCTGGACTGACTGCCTCTGGCTTTCTGGTGATTGTACAGCAATGTTCCATGTCATAAAGACATTTTCCTTCCTAGCTAGGCACTATAACTTCCAGATGAAAATGTGTGAAATTGTACCTTGAAAAAGATGCATTTTCACCGTGTTAAAATGAAGCTTTGGGGAATACCAGAGTAGGTCAGAAAGAAAAAGGTCTGGGTGATATGTTGGAATTATGAAAACAATCTCAGTCAGGAAGTAAGTTTGTCACTGCTCAGCAAGCATCACTGTTACAGTAACCCTAAACTTAGGCACAAGTCTTTTTCGGGAATAATTAGAAAGCAAAAATAATGAAGCCCCATACTAAAATATTTACCTCCAAAACCTAATGCATAGCACAAATATGGCCAAAAAGAATGCACTAAATTCATAGGAAATCAAAAAACTAACATTCTCTTTCATCCAGCTCATAACACAACAAAGAAAACACTTCAACAGCAGAAAGGAAAAGTAACATACAGATATGATACAAACAGGAAAGAAATTACAATTCTGATAACATCCACTTAATGTACCATGAAATGCAATATATTTCCAGCAACTGCTTAATCTGTAGTGAGAAAAAAAACTTCAACAAGGCCATCACTTACCCTAAAAGGGAACTTAACAGGTCTTCGGTAAGGTTGAAAGCCAACTGGTCCACCCTGCTGAAGTATTGCCTGATGTGCAGCATGGAGACCCTCACCCATCAAAGGAATGGCGTTATTATTGCGAGCTTGCTGGTTATTGTTGGCTGGCTGGTTTGCATTGTTCTCTGCATCATCTTGGTCTCCAAGCAAGTAGGAATGCAGGTCTCTATGGACAAGCAATCACTTTCAGTACAAAATACACATACAAAGCTGAGTTTTACCTAATAAGTTATGTACTCACCATAACATTCCATGTTTGTTGTCCATAATCTTGCCTTCATTCTTGCTGGTTGGGTTCTGAACTGAGCATCGGTTCCAACTCAGCCTAATACTGAAACTCGAGAGCTTCCACTGGGTCAAGGCTATACCCTATCCCATCATGCTTAGGGAAGATAACCCAGATCTTGTTTGCAAAACAGTAGCACATTTGAAATTATATACAAACCCCAATGGTAACAGTTATTAACCTATGTCTCAAGAGGCAAGAAGGGAAGCACAGAACACAATTTGCAACCAATAAAAATTTCCTCTCCATCCCCACAGGAGTAAAGCTTGGGGAAAGGAGGGTGGGACGCAAGAATGAAGGTGAGATTATGGATAACAAACATGAAACATTATGGTAAGTACATAACTTCTTAATGTTATGTTGTCCTATCTCACCTTCATTCTTGCTGGTTGGGACAGCGTCCTTAGCACATTCTTTCTTGAGTGGCTCAATTTATTTATGTATTTATTGACATTTGTTAATCGGGTTGGTCCAACTGGGCTTGGAGCCCATTTTCAGTGGAGACTCGAGGAGAAAAGCTCCAACAAAGAAAAATAGTTACATGAAAACAATATTGCAGTTAAAAATATTTTTAAGCACATACATATGAGATAGTACAAAGATCAAAATAAATCTTTTTATTCAGCACGAGTAAAAACAAAACAGAGAGCGTACATAAGACAAAACACAATATTTATACAAAAGTAATCATGTATTTACATGAGAAAATTATGCATCTTAACTAGGTAAAAAGCAGATGGCATTGGCTATCATACATGGAGTTGTAGGAAATGAGATGGGTGAGAGAAAAAACGTAATTAGTGATTTCAGGAGAGTGAGAGGTGATTATGTTGGTTCGTGACGGGGACAAGTCTTGAAGTTGAGCATATGGTGCTTCAGTTCATTTTTAAAGTGTAGTGATTGGGTGATGGAACATATGTTTAATGGAAGTTTGTTCCAAGCAAGGGCAACAGACTATTTATATAGTAGTTTGTCAACTGTTTTCTTAGGTTGGTAGATGTCAAGTAGTTGCTGGTTAGAGGTACGAAGGGTCCGAGGTGGAATATAGGTAGCGAGAAAGGATGAAAGATGGACAGGATGAAGGTTTGTAAAGGATGTTGTGCAGCTTTTAAAATTGAGATAGGAGTTGTTGGGGGAGCTCAAGCCATTGGAGAGAGTTTAAGGCAGTAACGTGATGAGCATTGTAAGGAGAGTTTGTGATAAATTTAGCTACTTTGTGGTAAGTTTGCTAGAGTTTGTTCAGGTTTGTAGTTTGAATGTTGGTGAGTACTAGGGCGGCATATATGAGGGAGGGAAGAAGGAATGCTTGTGCCAGTGTGAATCTAGCATTGTAGGTTAGAAAATTTTTATTACGATACAGTAGGCCCAACTTCTGGTGTGTTTTTTTTTTTTTTATACAATGGAGTAAGTGCAGGTTAAATTTCAGTTCATCAATTATGACTCCAAGAAGTTTTGTGTGGGTATTGGGTTGGATAATTGTGTTAGAAGATTTAATAGCAAAGGTAGATTTATTGTTAGCAAGAGATCGGGGGAGGATGACGAAGAGTTTGGTCTTTTTGGGGTTCAGGATGAGTAAATTATCAGACAGGTATATTTCAGTGGATAGAAAGGTATTTTGAGTTAGGGTATGGAGCTCAGTCATTGTTTGAGATAGAGATAAGTGTAGAGTCATCAGGTATTGGATGAGAGAGGAATGTTTGCAGGATGTGTACAGATCGTTGGTGAAGACACTGAATAGAAGGTTACCCAAGATGGAGCCTTGGGATACTCCAGTTGGGACAAGAAGGAATGGTGAAAAGGATGACAACCATTTGACAGATTGCTGCCTACAGGATAGGTAGCTAGTGAACCAGGCCAGGGACGAAGAAGACAGATTATTAGCAAGCTTAAATAGCAATCGAGGATGAGAGACAGCATCAAAAGCTATGGAAAGGTCAAGGAAGAGGCAGGATATGAGTTTGTCATTGAGGGCTTTGGCTATGGTATGAGTGAAGGATAACAGGGCAGTGGTTGTGCTGTGGTTGGGAAGCGAAACCATGCTGAGTGGGAGTAAGAAGATTATGCTGGAGGAGGTGGTTAAGAAGCTGTGAGTGAATGCATTTTTCAAGAATCTTAGAGAGGGGGATAGAATGGCAATGGGTTGGTTAGTTGGCAGGGTCTGACCTTTGTGTAATGGAATAGTGAAAAAGGATTTCCACAGGGTAGGCACAGTGGATTCTAGAATAGATCTGTTGATTAGTATAGATATAGGGTAGGCACAGTGGATTCTAGAATAGATCTGTTGATTAGTATAGATACAGGGTAGGCACAGTGGATTCTAGAATAGATCTGTTGATTAGTATAGATATAGGATAGGCAACAGCTTCAGCAGCAAGTTTGAGGAAGGTAGGAAGTAGATTGTCCGTAGAGGGAGAGCAGGATTTGAACATAAGAAGAGATTTGATGTAAGAGGTGAGAACAGGGTGAAAGGAAGAAAGTTTGGTTTGGAGGGTTAGGAGGGGTAGGGTACAGCAGTAGTGCTAGAGCTTGAGGGAATAAACTCTTCAGAAGAATGGAACCAAAGGAAGCCCGGTTCCGGGAGGCCAAGTTTACTTTGTAATGAGTGATAAAGGTATGAGGTTTGACCCATGTGGCTGCAGCACAGAGTCCATAGGTAATCTGGCCTGAAATGCGGTCAAAGTTGACAGCTCTTGTTGAGTGGCCTCTAATCTTTCCTGGCAGTTGTTTATGTTGAGAATTATATGCGTGGGTAATCTTGCCAGTAAGCCATTTTGACAAGGTAACTCTTGATATTGATGCAGCTTTTCTGCTATCTGAGAAGGAAATGAATAACTGGTCAGATTTTATGAATTCCTTTGTTCTATGCAAGTAGAAGCGTAACTGTCTGTGGACGTCCAATTGGTGTAGCGAATATTCTGCCTTGTTGCCATAGTTTGGAAAGAAAACAGGCAGGCCAATGGATTGATTTAAGTTAGTTTCAGAAAATACTTTGGGAAGGAACAAATGATTTGTTATAAGAGAGACTCTGTCTTTGTGAAAAACTAAGAAGGGAGAGTGCATGGACAGAGCTTGAAGTTTCGAAACCCTCTTAGCTGAAGTAATGGCTACCAGAAAAGCTTGTTTTCCAGGTTAGAAATGTTAGTTGGCAAGAGGAAGCTGGTTCGTACGGTGGGATAATCAGAGTAGACAGCACTAAACTGAGGTCTCAAGGAGTTGATGGTTCCCTTATTGGAGGCCTTAGTAAGAATGCATCTCTCAGGCAAGCTTTGCATAATCTGAGAGACATTATTTTTGATCCCATGTCTCCTATGTGGTAGTTAGATATAGCAGTTAATTGTACTCATATGGCAGCTGCTGCTGCATATTCACTGAAAATTTCTGCTAAGAAATCTAAAATTGTACTTATGGGGGCTGTGAAGGGGTCTACAGTATGTGATTCTTAGAAGCCCAACAAGAAATTCTTTTCCATTTGCTAGCATAAAGCTTTCTAGTTGTCTTATGAGCTGAAATTAGAATACGCCTCACTGCAGGAGATTGGAAGTGGAGCAGTCAAGCTGTCAGTTTGGGGGTCTGGATAGAGGGATGGAGTGTTCCTGACTGATGAGTCAGAAGGTCTGGTGGCAGGTCCAGAATCCATGGCTCTTCTCGGAGATGGGGCTATAGGAAAGGAAACTGGATCTGACAAGGCCAGTATGGAGTGATGAGTATTAACCAGCAACACAATGATTTGGCTTTCTGTAGAACTTTGGGGATTAAAGGGAATGGAAGAAAGGCATAAAGGAGTCCCAGTGGCCAATCGTGAATGAGTGCATCCCTTGGTGACTCCCCCGGCAGGGGAATTAGGGCAAGGCAGCTTCTGCATTTCGTGTTCATGGACGTGGCAAACAAGTAACAGCAAGGCTGGACCCACTTGCGAAAAATCTGGTTTGTAATTTCCTGCTTTAGGAACCACTCGTGAGGCATTATAATTGTTCTGCTCAATTTGTCTACTATCACGTTGGATTTCCCTGGAATATATGCTGCAATCAGAAATCGTTAAGAGACTGCCCACTCCCATACTCTGAGCCTCTTGATACAGGGGGTAGGATCTGGTTCAGTCTTATTTGTTGATATACCACACCACTGACATATTGTCTGTCTGTATTGCAATCGAACCTGGTGAAGAGAGTTCTGGAATGCCTGCAACACCAGAAGCACTGCTCATCTCTAGGACACTGATGTGCAAGTGGCACTCGTGTTCCTGCCAAGTTCCGTGGACGGTCTTTCCCAGATAATGCCCCCCCCCCACCATATCTAGGAAGAGTCTGTGGTCACTGTGGCTACTGGTTGGGGAGAGTGAACAGCCTGCCTACAGTTATCTGTGTGGAATGAAGCCACCAATGTAGGTGTTTCTTGCAGGAGTCTATAATGAAGATCTTGTGGGACATGGGTAACTCCTGCATGGACCACTGAACGAAGAGAAGCCACTGTAAGACTCTCATATGTAGACATGCCAGAGGTAATAATGTTATAGCAGCTGCCATAGTGCCAAGACCTTTAGAACCAGTTTTGCCTGTACTTTCTTTTTTGAGAGCAAGATGGATACTTGATGTCAGTGTGTCTATACAATGTCGTGAGGCAGTTTTGCTACCATGTCTTCTGTCTATGTCTGCTCCTATAAATGTAACATGCTGTGATGGCAACAAGGCAGATTTTTCTAAATTTATGGTAATGCCCAATTCCGAGTTAAGATGAATGGTGGAGTCTCTTGCCTTGTTTAGTAGATGCTCAGTGGTGGCGGTTAGGAGCCAGTCGTCCAAGTATGGAAACACCCGGAATCCTAGACGCCTCAGGTGAGCCATGACTGCCATAATTTTGGTAAACACTCTGGGGGCTGTAGTGAGACCAAAGGGCAGAGCTTGGAATTGGTAATGACTAGCTCCCAGCCGGAAGCGTAGATGTCTCCCGCATCACCTGTCCATTTTTATATGGTAGTATGCATCCTGAAGAGTGACTGAGCACATCCAGTTGTCTTTTCCCAGAAAGGGAAGTACAGACTGCAGTGTCACCATCCGGAACTTTGATTTTTTTTTTTTTACGGACATGTTCAGCCTGCTGAGTTCCAAGATGGGTCCTCCAGTCACCTGTTTTTTGGAACTAAAAAAAACCTTGAGTAATTTCTGGATCCGGTTTGGTCTGCGGGGGCTTCTTGGATGACTCTTTCTTAGCAAGTTTTGTATCTCTAGAGTTCCTTGATCCTTTTGACAAGTTGGAATGTCTGGGACTGATCTTATATTTGGGGATGGGGTGGAGAACGATATGTTGTATCCCCTGGATATTGACTGTACCCATTTGTCTTGAGTGATATTTACCCATGCTTTTGGGTACAGTGATAGTCTGCCCCGACTGCTTACAGAGGTGGACAGATGGGCCTCATTTCAGGAGCACTGGAATGGTCTGCCAGAGAACATATCTCTTCACCCTGATTTTGCGGGCCCCCTCTGCCACGAGGTTGGCGTCTTCCATTGTTATTCCCTCTCTGCCTCTGGGGGAAGATTCACCATGCGAGTCTGGCAAATCCTTTAAGTTTTATGGAACCACATTTTCCTGCCCTTCTGGCCTTTGGGGTAAGGCCTGGTAGGGAGGGAAAAATGTACTCCCACGGCAGAGAGTTTTGCCTTCTTGTTCGCAACTGGTCAGTCTCTCTAACTTTTGGCCCGATCAAGGACAAGCCGTCAAAAAGGCACATCCAGGAATGCCACCACAGAGCAATTCCTGTACCAGCTGCCCTACTTGCACCATTTGCTGCATAAGAAATGAGCCTCATAGAGGAGTTGAGTTCTGAATTTAAGGTAGCAAGCTGGGCGGTCACCTTGTCTGGAACCCCTCCAGCTGTGGAACCTTGGAGGGAATCTTCTAGCTCCTTCAGGAGATTCCTCTGAAGTCTGGCAAAATGGGTCAAATAGTTCAGCGATCCAAGTGTAAAAGCCATTGACAAGAATGTCCGCTTCCATACCTGTCCATAGTTCGAGACTCCTTATTTGGTAGATGGACAGATGAAGTCTCAGTTAACTCCTTTTTGGTGGTTGCCGCTACCACCACAGCATCTACTGGGACATCTTTGGTTAAAAAGTCTTTGTCTGAAAAGCTGTTATAAATTTGCTGGGCCTCCTTGGAACAGGTTCCACAGATGTTCTCTTCCGAGGGACCCCCCCCCCCCCAGAGGGATCTGCTACATAGGTTTCGGAAAAGAGGGACTCACGCAATGGGGCATCCTGGGGCATCATCGGCTCTCTATGCCTGGGGGGGGGAGAGATGGTAAAGAGGCAGATACCGGCACTTTTGGGGGAAAGAGTGCTTCGATCAGAGAGTAGAGCCATCAAGGGTGACAGCACAATCCTCAACACCTCAAAGGCACCATGACCCGGGTCCGAGGAAGCCTCCGGCTCCAAAGAGCCAGGAAACTCCTCTTGCACTAAGTAGGTGGGCTCTGAGGCTGATGTAGGCACCGAGCTCACTCGTGCAGATGCCCTGAGAGGTAGATTCAGATCAGACAAGGGTCCGATCGGACTCTCCTCCTCAGACCCGATGGGGGAGTGTCGGCTAACAGACCCTTTGACCGAACATGGTTCCAAAGAGGTCAGAGCAGAAGGTGAGACTGAAAACCCTGTGGTGAGTCTAAGACCCGACTGCTCCACCACAAACACATCCAAGCACTCTCTAGCTCCAGGAAGAGAAAGGGCAGTAGCAGAAGTCGCTTCCAATTCCTTTTGGGTTGGACTCAAAAGGATCTTGGCTAGAGCCGGAGTCCAAAGCAACTTCTTGATCACCTGCTCCACATTATTATCCTATAGACTCCTGGATGATCGGAGAGGATGAGGCTGAGGATTTTACACTGCCAGCCACAGACTGTAAAATAGGTGACTGAGGAACTGAGGAAACCGGCTCCTAGTCAGTTCTGACAAAACTGTTGGAAACAAAGGAGTAGTCTTTTCAGGCCAGAAAGCCTTCGGGTCCGAAGTTGTATCCTTAGATAGCTACTTAGCTGGCTCAGAAGTAGGAGCCGAAGAAGCTTTTTGTAGACTTTCCAGACTTTGGGGTTTGAGATGATTTGGAAATGGTCTGGTTCCCTTCTAGTGCCTCAGGAAAAGAAAGCAATCCCTTGATCATAAGTTTATTTTTACGTTCCTGCAGTACCCTAGAACTGAACCCATGACAAATGAAACAGGAGTCTTGAAGGTGTACCGCACCTAAACAGTAGACACAACTAGTGTGCCTGTCGGTTAAGGACATTTTCTGAGAAAAGGAGTTACACTTTTTGAAGCCTGGCTGCTTCACTTCTTTTCTTTCCTTGAACATAGTAAAAAAAAAAAAAAAACACAGCAACAACAAACATTGCCCAGGAAACTAGGTTATGACAGAGACATTAAGGCTAGCAAAAAAAAACTATCAGGCTATCAAACACTCCACACTATG